>NC_056737.1:1476801972-1476971972 GCF_019279795.1 Protopterus annectens
AGTATCTCACAGAGAAGGGCATGAAACAGCCTAACAAACAGGAGTAGTATGCAAGTGTCGTACCCCACGGTTCCTTTTATAACATGCATAATGATCATCAGTGGCAGAAACAATACAATTTCAAAAACAGTGGCACCATAAAGCAGTAAGATGGCTACAAAATTTACAATAAGCTGATTTAGCTTAATATTTTGCAATAATTTATACCCAATAAATAATATCGATCAGGCACTGGCGGCAGCATGCTGCATTGCTTAGAGAAGTTGGTGGGTCTCCTTACTGAAAAAGTATGGTGACAGGATAAACTTGGCTGCAAGGTATCCATAACACTAAAGACTTTCCCAGGGCTACTTCTAACATTTCTAGAGCTCATTTGGAGACCTGATGGATCTACAAATAGGGCATATCTGAATTTCTCACATACAGTATGAATTATCTGGTTACTGGAATGTACAATGCCATCTTATTTGTTTATACCTGTTATATGATTTATTTCCCCCATCCCCTCTGTGTTTGGTTGTAAATATACAGAACTGCATTGTACAACTAATTTTAATAGGTATTTGCTTACAATGTTGCCACATGCTCAGAGCATCATAAGCACAAAAATATGAGAACCTAAATGACAGTCTATCCACACAGCATAAAAGTATACCTTATCTAGGATTTTCTGCACACTGTGTGCAGCATGTTTGCAACAATATCAAATTGTGCAGTTGCATGTGTACGTCTCTGAAATGGATGTAGATATTTATACTGCCGGCACCTGTATAATAAAGGCAAATTTATCAAACAATGGTGTATATCCCTTCCAGTACAGGAGTTTGGCACACGTGGAATGTAAGGGCTTGCACAAATGTGTTAATTTGTTGTCATTAAAGTGTGATACCATATGCATTCAGCTGTCACAGTACACTGCATGCAACCCCATAATAATGCAATGTACTGTGAAGAAATTATAGCCTTGATTTATCTTATCCTGAGATTAATTTTGTGGACCTAAATAAGGGCCTATTATTCTGAATATGTTTATCTCACCTTCTGCTCCAAAACAGCAGTAAAACCTTTATCTAGAGCTGCAACAAGTTGACATCAGTGATAGACATTGTAAAACAGTGCTAGCTTCATAAATGTTATTAGTGCTAAATAGTACATTTTATATTGGTATTTCTTAGACTTGCTTGCACTTAGATGCCTGTCTCTCTCTCCTTCTCTCTGTCTGTCACTCACTCTCTGTTTTAGACTTCTAGCTCTCATGATCGAATGGACTGAGCCTGAACATTACCAGTATTTCCTAAGATATCCAGTAATGAAAAAACAAACAAACAGACAAACAAATAAAACAATAACATCCAATAATCATTGTTAACATGTGATGGCTGGGACAGTATCAGCTCTTCCTCATTTCCTTTGCTGCCCCACCTCAAAACCCATTACTCTGAGAACCTCCACACTGATCATACTGCATATTAATAAGCAGTAGTTTAGCTTGTCAAGATATATAGCATTGTGTGGTGCAAAGTCATGTATGTGCATTAGCTGTCTACTTCATCAAAGTGGAACTTAATAACTTTGATCAATTCTGAAAATGGCTGAGCAGTTTGCTGCAATCCTAGATGCACCAAACTGTTGCAAAAGCCAGTGGGTGCACATGCTGCTAGTTCATGTGCATGTTCTACTTATAAAGCCACTTTTGGGTATGTGTGGGATGGTGAAGTGCAATACTGTGAGATTACACAGAGTAACATCACATGAATTAAACTCTTTTTGAGAATGGGCAAACTGTACATTAGTACCCTGATTGGAGAATGAGTGCTCTCCAGCAGGGTATTAATGTACAAGTAATGCCCACTGAAAAACGAGTCCGCCACTTCAGGGCACCATATCAAACCGCTGTGGAGCTAGGACTTCTAAAAATCTACCAGCCGCCATTATTTTTGCACTTGCTAAGTAGCAGTTTCACTGTTTAGTGAGTGTAAAAAAAAAAACGGAAAGAATGTGTGTGTGTGTATGTGTGTGTGTGTGTGTGTGTGTGTGTGTGTGTGTATATGTGTGTGTGTGTGTGTGTGTGTGTGTGTGTGTGTGTGTGTGTGTGTGTGTGTGTGTGTGTGTGTGTGTGTGTGTGTGTGTGCGTGTGTGCGTGTGTGTGTGTGTGTGTTTATTTTGCTGTCTGCATGTATGAGTGAATGTGGGTATGAAAGCAGAGGAGATTGTGTGTGTGTCTGAGAGAGATTGAGAGAGAAGAGAGAGACAGAGAGACAGAGAGCAGTCTTGTGTGACTGCAGGTATTAATGCAGAAATGACTGGGTATTTGTGTGTGAGAGAGAGAGAGAGAGAGAAAGAGAGAGACTGAGAGTGATCATGTGTGAGTGAATGCAGAAGTGACTGTGTGTGTGTGTGTGTGTGTGTGTGTGTGTGTGTGTGTGTGCGTGTATTGTGTGTGCATATGTGTGTGAGTGTGAGAGCGAGACAAAGAGAGAAATTAAGAGAGACTGAGAGTGATCATGTGTAAGTGAATGCAGAACTGACGGTGTGTGTGTGTGTGTGTGTGTGTGTGTGTGTGTGTGTGTGTGTGTGTGTGTGTGTGTGTGTGTGTGTGTGTGTGTGTGTTTGTATATCTTTTACAATAATCTTTTTTTAAAAATGCAGTACTGGGAAGACTGTGCGTCAATTTAGTCAGAGGCTTTGGCTGGTCCTACACTTACAGACGGTCCATATCTGCTGGCCTGCTAATGCTATACTGGGATTGTGACAAGCACACATGTCATGCCTGCATCAGGGATTACAACAGGGGAGGTTTTTCTTTAGACCTGTGTGGCATGCATGGGCTTTCTCTTTTTACATATTTATACAGGTGTTGCATGGCTGGGTTTTAGCAAATATGTTAGGAATGCCCTTGACACATACCTACATATAGGAATGCCTGTAGATAGTAGAAGGAGATTGACTTACAAACTGAGGAATGTCCTGCCATAGACCTCCAACAACATTTGGGCTGCATACAAACTACTTTTAGGGTCATCTAGCAGTTCAGAATGCTGTGAGAGGGCACACTGTACTTGACATTCACTGTGTATGTCATTGTTGGGAAGGTTGTTGAACTATGTCAGGTGAATACAGTGCTGGGCTTGTAGCACTTCCACAGTTCAGGGGAATAACATAATGTATTTCCCCACACTTGTATATATCAGCAGTTTAGTGAAAAGCTGCATATTAGCCAGTGCTCCCAGCTGTTCCCCACAGACAAGCAGAAGATATGAGGTGCCCCAGACACACCTTTTTCCTACAAAGTATGTTATTCAGGACAAGGTAGCTCCTGCCATGAATAACTGCAACAACCAGGAGCATAGCATCGTGACAGTTATCCACCACAGCAAGTCCAAGGATGCAGGAACACCAAACACGAAGATTTTAATTCTTTTATTCCAAAACGACAACCACAGACTATCTATGATGAAGAACAAAAATCTAGTGAAGTTACCACATACCCTACTGTGCAAATACAAGGCATTATGCACATCCCTATTTTTTATACATCTGTTGTGTTCACAAATTCTTTCTCGTAGCTTACGGGTAGTCATGCCAATATAATATGCATCACAGGTAGCACATGATGCTATATAGACACAATTTTTTGTGTTACAGTTGCATAGACCAGGGCATGCTAATGTACGTCCATAGCTCACCACACAAATGTAACTCCCTTCAGCTATGAATCTACAACTACTACAGTTGACACATTTACTCATCCGAGATCTAATGTATCTTTTACCCTCCCTTTCTAAAATGTTTTTGATGTTATTCCCCCGACTAAAAACAATTTTTGGATTTCCACCCAACAATTTTCTAGTTTGTTCATTGATACAATCATCCCAGTTAGTCCTTATACTATCACAAAACTCATTGGCCATATCATTGAACCTCAAAACAAAGGTAAGGCTGTCTTTCTTTGAACCAGTCCCTTCATTGTTTGTTCCTTGTGTTAATGTCATATTATCCATACCATTAAGTATGGGAATATACAAGGTCTTTCTTTTCCTATATATCTCTTTTTTTTTTTTTTTTTTTGGTTTTCAATAATAAATTCAATGGGTATCCTCTCTCCATAAATAAACCTATCAAGGTATACATCTCTTTCTTAAACAATTCATCATTACTAACCAACCTTGATAGTCGGACCATTTGTCCTTTGATCACCCCTTTCCTTTGATGGAAGGGGTGACAACTTTTAAAATGTAACATGGAGTTGGAGAAACTGGGTTTCCTAAATATGTTACTCACAAGTTCCCTTCTTGCTTAAAAATGGAAATATCCAAATAATTGGTGGACATCTTGTTCCACGTGTATGTGAATCTAAAAAATTCCGTAGTTTGATTGATATGAGCCATGAAATCAATAACTTCACTTTCACTACCCTTCCAAAGGATTAAAATGTCATCTAGGAACCTATTATACATTAAAATGTGCTCCCTAAAAGCTGATGATAAAATGTGACATTTTTCCCATGACAAAAGGACTAGGTTGGCATAAACCGGGGCGCAATGGGCCCCCATTGCCACCCCTTTAATCTGTTGGTAAGTTTCACCTTCAAATACTTAAAATCTTCGTGTTTGGTGTTCCTGCATCCTTGGACTTGCTGTGGTGGATAACTGTCACGATTTAAGGTTGTGGATCCTGGTTTTGGCTTCCTTGTTTTGTTTTTTTCAGGAGCATAGCATACCTACTGCTACCACACAGATAACAGTCAAACACAGGTATCATCCCACATGATATGCAGCACGTAATGTAAACACAGAGTAATTTTTGTGTTGCTGAGACTGGAATATAAAGAGGATGAGATGATACCAGATTACACTCTGTTGTGCCTGATGGTGAATGTCACCACAAGAGAAAATTCTCTCAGGTACAGAATGATATCCTGCTGCAGGTCTTCCATCAGTATGATTGACAGATGCTCCAAAACAAGAGATCTGACTTGGCCTTCAGTGTGTGGGTCTGGCAGAACCTTTTATGGAAGATCATTACTGTTGGTAGACAAATAGCAAACATGTTCACGTTTATAAGAATGTCAGTGACATAATTGCTCATGAGCCCATCAAGGCAAATCATCAGGCACAGGAGTTTAGGGCTACAAAAATTAGTTCTCCAAATAAGTAGTTGTTGAAAGACACAGAAGAGTCCCTACCATCTCTGTCTAGGAGTCCAGACAGGTCTGATATTCATGCTGGAGTTGTGGATTGAGTAATAAACTGCACAGAATGCCTCAAATCACAATAGGTGTTGCCATAGATAGGTACCTAGTAACATGTGATACTAGCCATACTACATGTCAATCTTAAGTTCATACAACTAAAAGAAATGGCTTCTATGCTATTCTAAGAACATCTTGAGTGCATCTACAACATCAGACTGCCCATGGCATGTTAAAAATACATTTTCCATGCACTCTTTTTTAAATAGAATTACATTCACTTGTCTGCAGGTGTGGGTATGCAGTTCATTCATTCATAAACTTTGTTTTGCTTATATGTTTTCACAGGTGTGTTGTCAGGTTTCTTCAGTATGGATACTGGCATGCCTGATAAATGGAAACTGTCTAGGCCTGATTCTGGTGGCAACCAAGTCATGGCCCAATGAGGAATTACATCATCAGTGTTAGACATAGGAAGTGTGATGGCCATATCCCTTCCTTCTTCCATGTACACAGCTCCTATATGCATGCATAATACAAATTGGACCAAATATGCCACAGTAGGGCAGGATGTGGCCAACATATCAACACATGAAAACCCCTCTGCCTCTAATTGTGAAGCCCACTATGGGAGGGATGAGTGCACTGTCTAATACCTGTAGCTCCACAACATCTACACCACCATTCAGTTTTGATGGCTCACCAGGATGCTATGCACATAGATGCAGAGACGATGTTCATATTGAAGCCACTCATATAACATCACATCATTCGCACTCATGAAACACTTCATCCTACGTGCATGTTTTGGCCATGTTTTTAATCTTCCCAGATATGTTCACCCAAGTTGATGGGACATACACAGTCAGTGTCCTAGACCTGTCCATCAGACACCAGCACAGTGCTGCATTATTTGCTGAAGCGATGTCCATGCACCCTAACTCACAAACATTATCATCCACCACTGCCCATTCACATCACACTAGAGAAACTGCTTCAACTCTGTCCAATGGTCTGAATTTTCCACACTCACCCATTCATGACTCACAGAGTCACACACAACTTTATCCCACACCCCACACAACCACACAGCCTGTTGTTGACATTTATCATGGTGGCCCTTCCCCATCTGTACATATGAAAACAAATGTGCTACTACCTGGATAGCTTGTGTTTGATGACTCTTAAACAGTGTCACAGTGTACTGCTCCCGACATCACCTCACCTGGTCATGTCCTGCAGCCAGTTTCTCCAGAGGCTCCTCACCAGACATCTCCTCCTCTGCTGAGTCCGGGACTTGAATATCTCTCCCTGCTGAATCTGTTTGCATATCAAATTTCAGTGTCATTTAGAAATGCACTTATAAGTTTAGTTAAATGAAATATATTAAGTCTATTGCTGTGAATTTAGTAAAACAGAAAAAACTAACCATTTATATTACTCGTCATGAAAAATGTTTTAGCTTAAAATATAAATATATACTTACAAATGTTTTAGAGCCTAAAGTCCAATACAAACCTTTTAGTTAAAGTGTAAATCTATTGTTTCAGAAAATAAAAGTCCTGCAATCAGAGAATAAAGCTCACTTGTTTTTAAGCTTTTTAATTTTAGAAGCAGTTTCCAGGAATTCTGCTCGCTCTTTCTCTTGAAGAATATACTGTTCCAATCCATGTCTACAGTATTATTAATTATTTTATTTTTGTTAGCAAAAGTGGATACCTCCTCCAGAAACAAATAATTTGATCTTTGCAAGAAACACCAAATGGCTGAATTACTGTACTTTTTTAAAGTTCTTTAATCAATGGTAAGCAAATTTTATTTTACTCACTACTTTACTGGAATAATCATTGTCAAATCTGACTACATGGTTACCTATTTTGATAGGTGTGCTGGACCATGCTGTTTTTACTATTTGATCTTTTTCTAAGCTAGACATAAAATTAGATATAATTAAATGTGTTTGTGAGTTTTCTTTCTTTAACTGTGCTCTCAGGCATCTATTTGCTCTTTCAATTCCAAAAGAGACACAGTTTCAGGTAGATTTAATGTTTTATGTAGCCAGGTTGTTAAGAAGTTTATTACATTGTCTCCCTCATACTTTTCAGGTATACCATAAATTCTAATGTTATTTTATCTCAGTCTATTTTCTAAATCATCAACTTCATCTATGATCCAGTTATTTTGTTTTAAAAGAAATTCAGTCTGTGACTCACCATCAGTTATTCTCCCATTATGATCATTTATAGGTTCTTCCATACTGTGGATTTGTGCACTTTGTTGTTTCATAATAATTAATAAATGTTCCATCTTCTTTCTGGTCTCTTCTTTGAAACATTCTATTTTGGTATACAGTTTGCTCATTTTAAGTAATATATCCTGTATACTAAACAGTATTCACTGGATGTCTTTTTTAACACAATCCTGAGTACTATTTCTTGAGTGGCTCAAGTTGTAGTCTGTTATCTCTTAACCAAGTAGTTGAAATGCTGACAGGAAGATTACAGCTTTTGAAGAACTTGAATATATAAATATTTTCTCTGACTATTAATGAATAAAATTAGGTAACAAGTATCTCCAAATTTTAAGTTTTTTATTATACTTTCTGTCAGAGAATAGTTTTCAGATACAGAGCTTTCACTAGTTGCTGCTTTCAGTTAGCCACCTTGGCCACACTCTCGATAGATGGCTCTTCTAATGGCTAAAGATGCATGATGATCCCAGGAGAATTCATTACCTACAAATGCACATAGGTTTCTGACAACAATGCAAGTATTGGAGGGGGGATCATTTATGTAGTAGTAGAATGGGTAATCTTATTTTCTAAACACTACTATACTACATTTTTTGTTTTTATCTTAAGGCATGGTCTTGGCATAATTTATTTGTAGACAATAGTTGTACTAAGTTTCATGGGTTTGTAAGTCAATACTGCACTGCTGATTCAAGGGACCATTAGTAGCCCAGCCACTGTACAGCATATTTTAGGTACCCATTGTCATGACCAATTTATACCTTATTTGACCCCCATTCAATAAGGGCTTGAAGAGCAAGACCCACAATTTATTTATGATTTCCCATGCATTCATCCAGGTAACTCTTAAAGACAGTCAGGAAGCTACTTTGCATTATAGCCAAAGGTAAGTCTATTCCATGAAAGAGATATTCTCTGGGATATATATAAATTTCATTACCAGGTCATACATATGCCTTGGCAGAAGAAAATACCTTCTGATCTGTTATTGATAGTGGTGTTACTTTTGAAGATTTGTAGGAGGTTACATAGGACTAGATCCCTAGTGGCTTTGTAAGCTAGACAGAGGTCATGTCTCAAGAGTCTTTAAGAAGCAGAAAAGATTTCCATTCCTCTGGCATTAATCCAGTGAAAATGTTGAGGATGAATAGGTTTAATAATGAGTCTACCAGACAGTGTCTGGTGCTGACAGGAAGGCAACCTGGCTCATTATCAAGAAACACAGAGTAAGTATTTTTGGCTTTGAAGAGAGCATTCAGGAACTGGTCAGAGATAATCAGAGGCAAGTGGTGTGAGTGTGTTAGTAAGGTGGGGATAGTTAGTGGTAGTTAAGTTAATTTATCCACTAATATGTTTCTTATTTCCTTATGGATGAGTGAATGTTGTTATATATTAGCTCTGTGCATTATTGGGCATTGACGGTAAGGTTTCTGGCAGTGCTGAATAAGGCTTTGTGGTAGTCCATAACAAAGAATGCAATTCTCAATTCATACTTACTTTTGAAGGATTTCATTTTGTTTCTGAGTTTTTGATGATCTTTTTGAGTTCATCTCCAGATTGCTGGATATTAAGTTTGTTTTTGTGGGCTATGATTTTCTTTCTTTCTTCCTCTTATCATATAGTTTGTTTATGCTAATGTTCTACTATAAGGATTTATTCATAAATATATCATTGTATTTTTGAGGACAGATGCCTTTATGCATACTTTGAGAATGGCATACAAATTATCCACAGATGTGACAGCATGCAAGATGGGGTCATCAAAGTGAGGAGAGTGCTTAAATTTCATCTGGTCATCTGTCATTTAGCTTAGAGTAGTCTTTAAAGACAGAAAGGTATTGTAGCAAGTCAGGTTTCACCCTCATAGTGAGTGTTACTGAGCAGTAGTCAGATTTGACCAATGATATGATAATAGTAGGTGCTGAGCATATAGTAGCAATATGGGTGAGAATCAGGTCCAGTAGTTTTGAACCCTGAGTTAGGTGTTGTATTTTTCCTAGTTTATGGGGGGGGGGCATTTGAAGTCATGACAGTGAATAGCGTCAGGCTTGATAGCGAAGTATGTCAGTTTATTTAGATATTCCCTATGGGCTTCAGGTGATATAGAGGGGCTACAATAGTAGGTAAAGGTATGGCATGGAGTTTTATTTACCATGAGAAGGATATGTGGAATTTCAAGATCGTTGTCTTAGTTTAAGAGTCTGGACATCAGATGGCTTCTTAGGAATTCGGACATGGCCTCTGTCATAACACCATCCTTTTTTGAGTTGGGGATGAAAGAATGGTAGGTACTGAATGCAAGCACTGTGGGGATACTATTACTGTTCTTAAACCATGTTTCAGTAACTATGCAGATGTCTATATTTTTAAAAGTAAAAAATGACTGTGGGGAGTGCAGCTTATTCATAGGTTCATAGGTTCATAGGTAGGAACTAAGCTATTGGCCCTAGAGCCTATATAAGCCTAGCCAAAAAGGTACCCAGGCTTTCGCCACCCAAAAAAATATTTTCCTGTGCCCCTGTTGAGCAGAGTCACAGAAGTGATCCCTGGGGTGAATTTCCCATCTCCCATCCAATCATCAAGATTTTTCTTGAAGAGTGCTAATGAGGAGTTGTGTTTGGGCACAGCTGTGTGAATCTGGTGTCAGAACTGACATGCTAATTACTGTCTACAGTCTGTGAAGGGAAGTTGGCCTCCAAGGTTAAGTAGATACTCATACCTCTCACATATGGAGTTGTTTAGATGAGGAATTAAACAGTAGTTAGGGAGCATGTGGTACTTTTTGAATTGCTTCATTGTTCTTATTGCTATCAGGGTGGCACCAGATGGTGAAGTAAACTGAGTCTTAACAATATTTACTGCCTGTAAAAAAATGGTACTAAATAAGAGTTAGTGAAGTGAATTTGTAAGAAGGGTCTATAAACCAGAACACTATGATCAGCGGATTATAAAAAAAAATATGGCAAAAAAGGTTAAACCTCCTAAGTAGTGCACACTGCACTGAGCAGATAAGAAGATGGGGCATTTTGAGTTTTAGCAATATGAAGAAAGAAATTCCCACTTCGAATTACTGGTGGCCACTGGTATGAGCACATGAGAAGAGGCGAAACTGGGAGGGGTATCACGAGGAAATGAAAAGTAAGGAGAGTCAGTTCAGGAGCAACACTGGAGGAATGGTGGAGCACTCAGTATAATGGATCTAGGAGGGTAAACGTATTTAAGTAGCTTGCACAACTGTCACTTTTGTGCTTACTGACAATAGCAATAAAATAAAAGAGAGAAAAGGACTTTAGTAAAGAGCAGTAAATAACAATGACACTGGCTTTTAAAGTCATATGAGTGTCAATGTGGGAGAGAGAGAGCAAAAATCAACAAAACTGTAACAAGCCACTACATATAAAGAGAAGGTAAGCTGAGGAAGAGATTAATGGACATGACAGGAAGGTAAGAGGGTTAAGGTAGGTAGAAGGGGCAGGCAAAAAAACATATAACCCACAAGACTGACAGCTTATCGTTGAAGATGTATCAGGGAATTTTACCTCGTTTCTTTTGTTTTTAGGGTTCTACCCATTTTATATCTGCATTTTGTAATTAAAGAACTTTGCAGTCCGTGGTGGTGTTTGTGGTTGTTTCACGAAGACTGACAGACTAGGTGCTAACATAATCAGAGATATGGAAGACAGCAGAGAAGGAAGCATCAGACACACAAAGTAAATATAGCAGTGATGGATAGGGTAGTATAACCAACAGGAGTGGGACTAAACAAGAAAGGAGGGGAGCACCAGGATGGAAGATAAATGGGGTGCACAGCTGCCTGTCAAGACCTAAAAGGAGATTATTTCTGGGTAGACCTCACCACTGGGTCCTGTGACTAGGATTAAACCAGTACAGGGCAGGGATGTGACACTGTAAGCCAATGAATGAGGGTCTTAAGCTGGCCCATTCGGGCAATCAGCCATACATCAAATTTGTCCTCCACCATTTTATTCAGCAGTCACTAGATAATGTGTCACCTCTACTGTCATTGTTTGTTGCAGATATTATTGCAGAAGCTTCTTGATCAGTGCCAATGACCACCCTGTGAGGGTGTGTAGCTGAGTGCAGATACTGGTGACACAACTTGTTCTGTTGTTGCTGGTGGTGGTGGTGTCGTAGCCACTGGTGGTATGACAACAGACCTGGACTGTGGCAGGGTTGCTGTTCAGAATGTTGTTGCACATAAATATAAAAGAAATGAAGAAAAACAAAATGAAAATGGCAGTTAGTGCGGAGGATTAAGACTGTGAGCTGTTAATGAGCTATTTTCTGTAGCCCAGGGTTTGATTTTCTCAGCCTCCATTTGCCTACTTTATGCGGATGAGTTTGGCATACTGGTTAAGGTCTTCATGTCACAGACACAAGGCAGAGAATTTAATTCTGACCATAGGGTTATTGACTAAGCTTAAATGGCCCTTCAGGGCAGATAGCCTAATATTTACCCATGAACACATGAACCTATAAATGTATATAATGGAAAGGATAGTTAGAAAGTGGGTGGGGGAAAGACAATTACAAATACATTAACAAAAAGTGCAAGTATGACATTCTCAGAATCTGGCCACTTTACAGGTCATGAACACACCCTCCCTCCTACAATAATGATTTGCCAGTATTTTTAGTATAATTAAATTTCACCTAATAGAGTTGAGTGAAGAATAAACATAATTCTCATTTTAGCAATGCTGTTAATATAGACATAAGAGGAAAACCTAAACATGTATTTAGCTATCATTGCCATTGCATGTAATCTGAAAGAATTGATATGATGCACTACCTGGACAATTTGACATGGTACTCTATTCCATAACAAAGCAATGAGATGTCTAAGACAAAATTGTACATATAGAAAGAAAAAGTATTGCTCACACATACATTTACTTCACAGGAAGTATAAGTG
Source organism: Protopterus annectens (assembly GCF_019279795.1). Taxonomy (NCBI): domain Eukaryota; kingdom Metazoa; phylum Chordata; order Ceratodontiformes; family Protopteridae; genus Protopterus; species Protopterus annectens. Next base: position 1,476,814,351 of record NC_056737.1, read on the forward strand.
AAGGAAACACATTCATTGACAAAGAGTATGATGCAGGTTTACTCACCAAGCCTCTCTCCTCTCTCTTCCTGTGCAGCTGCCTAATCTCTGTAATTTCTTGAAGAGCTATGTAGAAAAAAGTAGCAGTGTGTAAGACAGGTGGATGGCACACAGTGCTAGATTGTGTAGCTCACATAATTTCTACTTACGGTACATAGGTGGTGCCTGATGTCTAACGTCTCCCTTCCACAAACCTAGAAGGTCAGGAGCATGCCACTTCATACTACTATAATGGTGAAAACATGTTTCCCCTGTACATGAGATGCCAGTGATACAAGTAACATCCTGGTTCAAAATATTCCAGATTTCAGTCTTTTCTGTGATCCTTGACAGCCTGCCTACAGGAGTTCCTGGCTGTAATCCCTAAAGAGGAGGTGATGAAAGATTTTGTCTCTTCCACATACCACATCTGTGCTCTAAAAGGAACACTGCCATCTCTTACTCTAGCCATGATGTCCCATCATAAAGAATCACAGGGAAAATGGCAGAAAATTAGCACCCAAAATGAACCTCACATTTACCAACTACCACACAATGACAAGCATACAGGGACAGCTCATTTACATGGTGAATAACAGGATAGTCTAACATAGCTACTGCATTATAATTGCCCACAATAGTTCATTAGGTCCAGCATCTCAGTGTGTACTTTTAAGGCAGCAGACACTACATTTACTCCATTTCCATAAGGTGATATATGGAATTACGAATCTCCTCTTAGACAGACAGTGTGGGCAGAGCATGAGCAGTGCTGCCCACTGGGGCCCATCGGTGTGCACAATGTTTAACAAGTTTTCTCAATACACAAACTGAGTGATTCAAAAGCTGTAATTAATTTATCCCTAATTACCATAATCACAGTGCCCAGCCGAGTGAATCTGCTTGACATAATGGCGATTGTAGACACTAAGCCTCGTTGTTCTGTGGAAGAAGTCATACAGCAACAAGTTCTGAACCTGAAACAGCTATAACTAGAGGAACTGGTAGTGAAAGTAAAGCTCTCCTTATTTAAGGTAAGTGCTACTTTTTACAAGTACATTTTTGTCAAGTATGACTGCTTTTATCTGTTATTGTACTTGCAGACAATTTGAAATAAGTTTGTCGTAGTTTACCTGCAAGTGATTAAAGGATGCTCATTGAACTTACTGATTTCTGGAAAATAAATATCAAAAATGGTTAAGTAAAAAAACATATAACCCCCCCCAAAAAAATCTTATTTTTGCAGGAGGCAAGCTCCATCCCCCACACCCTGCATAGGGCAGAGCCTCCCACCCCTGAAATTATATCTATGGGCTCTATAGTTGCACCACTGTGAAGAAAAGAGGAAAAACTCCCCAAAAGCCCTCAGCCAACTTGCATTGTGGAGAAATTTACTGCAATATTAAATTTTTGCACTGCAGCTACGCATGTACCAATACATCACCCAACTGTAGCTGTGTCACGTGTCTCTACTTCTAAGTGCATGTCATGTGTCACTACTTTGAAGTGTTTAGGGAAGGTGTACTGAAAGGGTGACTGCAAAGGTAAGGCAACTGTTGGACTGAAGATCATTAAGCATATGGCAGACACATCCATCAGCACATACTCAGAGCACAGTTCAATACTTTTTCACTAAAGAAAAAAAGAAAGAAAAATTGCCTATTGTATGCATTACACATATGCAACTTGCAAAAATCTGTTATGGAAGTAAAGATATATAAGTGTCAGGCACTCACACAGCATGCTGTATTGTTCAGGTGTTGACTGATGATGCAAGGATTTGGCAGGGACTTCATGAACAGGGATGTTAATTCCACTGCTTTCCATATCTGCAAATCAATGCCTAAACATTAGGGAAAGCAGAAACCCACTGAAGACTCTGTTGAAAAGATTACATGACATGTAAGCCAAAGTTCTCTCATGCTGAGAATGATTTGCTGCTCCAGGCATTTTATCTCCTTGGACAATGACTCTTTGGCCTGCATGCTACTGATGAGGCTTACCAGGACGATCCCTGGCAAGATGTGATGGCAGACGATAATGCAGTTGGTGGCCCCAACTGTAGATGAGATGGCATACATAACAAGTGCCACTGAAATATGTGCTAAACACCTGGCATGGAAAGGTAGGTCAGTTGGGGGGGGGGAGCTGCTGAGTGAATGACATCACATGTCAATGGACGAGTTTCTAGTCATATCTGAGGCTGTAGCATTTCCAAATAGTCCCACACTGTGGTGCTAAATGTTGAGGCAGAGCTTCAGTGACTAACAAAACAATCTACTGGAGATACCCCAGGTATGTAGACCTCCTTTTGTCTATGACTATCTGTAATTTGTCTGAAGCTCTTCATCTCTGTCCAAATTATTGAAGCTGTCTGATTTACAATATGTAAGAACATTTGTGATTCCCCCATCTTAGCTGCAAAAGGTATGCAATTAAAATGCTTAATGGTAATATTTATATGCCTCAGTATACTTCTGGCGATGGGTCAGAGGTGAAACTGACCAGCACAGTATTTAAGGACAACCAGGAACCTTAATTATAACTTATGGATAACATTAGTAATGGACAGTGTTACTCAGTTTAGCATTTTTGCCACATTAGTAGATTTGGAAGGATGGTTGCACTACAGGAAACATGAGGATATCAGGCTTAACAGTATTTATTTATTTCCTGACATTTAATATCAGGGTAGTCCAACTGGGTAGGTGCCCATTTTCAACAGAGGCCCATAGAGAAAAGCACCAAAGTATTACAAAACATTTTTAAGAACAATAATTTTACAGTCTTTGAAAAGTAATACAAAAAATCTAGAGTTTAAACAATTATTCCAAATTAGGTATAATGTTAAAACATTAGTAAAGACTAGATACAACTTACATGCCAACGATTCCATATTTAGAGAAATTATATGCAAGTTAGATTGATACAACAGGAAATGTAATACAAAGTGGAAAAAAAAGGTTATAGGTTCATAGGTGTGTACTAGGCTAATGGCCCTGAACCCTTTACAAGCCTAGCCCATAGGATTACCCTGGCATCGTGCCACCCAGCCTTAGTTCCCAGTGCCTCTGTTGAGTAAAGCCACTGGAGTGATCCCTGGGGTGAATTTTCTATTTCCCATCCACTCATCAAGATTTATCTTGAAGAGGGCCAGTGAGGTGCTCTGCTTGACATGTATGGGAGGTCTATTCCATAGCATGGGCAGTCTCTGGGTTATAAACCTGTCCCTCCAGCATGTTCTGTTGATTGTGGTAATGAGGGTGAGGTCTCTGGAGTGTGTGGTGTGGAGGAATTGGTATTTCTTTAGATGTAGCATTTCTAACAGAGTTGGGTCAGACATGGCTTTGTAAGTCAAGCAGAGATCGCCTCTAAGTAGGCAATATGAGACAGAGAATAGTTGGAGTTTTTTTACTCTGTCCATATTGGACAAACGTTTAAGGCCTAGGATCCTTTTTGTGAGGTACTTTTGTGGCCTCTCCAGTTGTTGCAAGTGTTTAGTGAGGTACATGCAAAATGGGGCATAGTACTCAATGACTGGTGTAATGAGGGAAGAGTAGAGGGAGACAATAACCTCTTTCTTCCTGGATTCAAAACCCTTAGTAATGAGATGTGCCACATAGAAGGATTTTCTGACCACAGTTGCAATGTGGTGGTCAAAAGAGAGGTTGTTGTCAACCTGTGTTATCAGATCTCTTATAACACCTTCTGTGTTCAGTGGGCTACCATCGATGTGGTAACTAATAGGAACTGGGTTTTTCCCAAAGGGGATAACGACACATTTTTTGGCATTGAGCTTAAGGCAATGGTTCTGACACAAGTCGTTGGTCTCAGTGAGGCCTTTCTGTAGGATGTCAACATCACTCGAGGAGTTAATAATAGCTCCCAACTTGCAATCATCTGTAAACTTTGTCAGCCAGAGTCCCTTTGTGTTGGCCTGGTCTTCAGCAGAGTAGATACCAAATAGGAGAGGACCCAGGACCGAACCCCGTGGGTCTCCACTTGTGACTGGTCAGCAGCCTGACTTGGAGTCAGCTACTTTCACATTGTGGGTTTTACCTGTGGGCCAGTTTGCAACCCACCTAGTGTTATAGGGGTTGATGATTAGCTCAGTGAGTTTTTCTATGATTTCTGATTTGGGAATGGTATCAAAGGCCTTGGCCAGATCAAAGTAGGCTGTATGAACCACCTTGCCTTCATCCGCAACTCTGGTGACTGACTCAAATAAGTTGACCAAGTTGAGCAGGCATGATCTACCCTTCACAAAACCAAACTGTGTGGGATCCAGAGTTTGGAGATTCCCTATATCCTTGTTTATTAGGTCCATGATTATGCGTTCCATAGCTTTGCATATTAGACTCATCAGGCTAATGGAGCGATAGTTCCCAGGGTCTGTAGTCACTCCTCCTTTGTGGAAAAGAATGACTGTAGCAGTGTGCTATTTGGTAGGGACAAAGCCTGAGGTGAGGCTATGACTGAACAGGGCACACAGGTGAGGTGCCAGTTCACTCTATAGTTCATGGAGACCACAGCCTGGGATACTGTCAGGTCCCAGAGAGGCTGTATTCTTGGCCTTGGACAGTGCTGTTTTAACCTGTGCAGCAGTAATACCATGTGCCTGGCAATCTACTGGTATTGTAACTGGTCTCTTGGGGGGGATGGGTAAAGTTAGCCCTGAATCTGTCGGCCAGTATATTGGTAATATCTGTTGGGTCAGTATAGCAGGTACCATTGTGCAGTAGCTCAGAGCAAATCTGGGTATTGCTGTGGAGATTCTTTACATAACTATAGAAGGCCTTGTGGTTGTCTTTACTATCTGCTTCAATTCTGTTTTCATAGCTAGCATTAGAGGATTGTATCTCAGGTGCATTATGTTGGGCTACCAGTCTGGAGGTGTGTGCATCCTTTATGAATATGGAAACACCACCACCTTTGGAGCATCATTCCAAGGACTGGGGCCAAAAGGTGTGGAATGAGTTATAACCTGGTAGTGCAGGGGTGCTTTCTGCAGCCTTGAATAAGGTCTCTGTTACAGCACAAATGTTGATGTTCTCCATTTTAAGGAGTGCTTTGAGCAAGTGCATTTTGAGATTTAGACTTCTAGCGTTGAGCAGCATGACCCTCAGATTACATTTGTTTGTAGCTGTTATGGTGGTAATTTGGTCTTTGGAACACCACCTAAAAAGGCACTATAGGGATGGCAAGAGCCTTGGCCAGTATTCGGAAGCCCAGGGGTGACAGATGCAGACCATCTCTAGCAAAGCATTGAGGTATGTTAGTCATGTCATCTCAGGCAGACAGATACTGGATCCCCTTAGAATGACACCAGAAACTTAGCCAATTGCTGAAATCAATCACTTTCTGCTTGTACTGTGGTATCATTCTGGATGATGGTAGTATGCTGCACAGGGCTGGGGTCATACCCGCCTGGGCTACATTATCCAAGAGCTCCTCCATGTCTCTTTTGATGTAGTCCAGGGAGGTACATCTCAAGTCATTCACTCCCACAAGTACAATGACAGAGTCATATCTGTACCTGTTGTTGAGGGGCATGAGTGCGTGCTTTATGTGGTGTATCCTGGCACCTGACAGGCAGCTGAATGTTACTTTCTCCTTATTCAACCTAGTGAGTGGGACATCAGTGTGCCTCACTATTAAGTCACCTATGACTGCAAACTGGGAGCCATAATTGACTCCCTGGCTGACACGGACATTCTCCAAAAGGGCCTTACATGAGACGGACACCTGGTGTCAAAGTCATGGTCTCAAGCTAAATGCCAAAAAATGCATAGTCATCCCATTTGGGAAAAACAAAACACCCATGAATTACTACATAGGTGGCAGCCCCCTTAATACAGAAGAGGTAATAAGTGATCTGTTGATGCAGGTAGATAGTAATCTCTCCTTTGACAATCGTATTGCCCAAGCAGTTAGGAAATCTTTTTATGTATCCCATCTAATTACTAAAGGGTTCACATCTAGAAATAAAGAGGTTATAGTGCCCCTCTACTCATCACTCATCAGACCCATCATAGAGTACAATGCCCCATTTGGGATGTACCTCACAAGAAACTTCCAACAGCTGGAAAGATCACAAAACTACCTCACCAAGAGGATTACTGGCCTCAAGCATATGTCTTATGTAGCCCGACTGGAAAAACTTTGGCTGTACTCAGTGGCATATCATTTACTCAGACGTGATCTCTGCCTGAATTACAAAGCCATGTCCAACTCAGAATTGATGGACATGCTCCACCTAAAGAAATCCATGTCACTGCGAGCCACTCGCTCTAGTGAGCTAAACCTCGCCACAACAATAAATAGAATATGCTGGAGGGATAGATTCTTGTCACAGAGACTCCCGATGCTTTGGAACAAAATTCCTAACTACATTAGGCAAAGCCCCTCACTAACACTCTTCAAGAGAAACCTTGACAAGTGGATGGGTAACAGAAAATACACTCCTGGGATCAATTCATTGGCTCTTCTTGACAGAGGCTCAGTTAATTAATCAATGGGGCGGCGAAAGCTGACAGACTCTGGGTAAGCTTATAAATGCCCTCGGGCAGATAGCCTAGTACCTACCTAAGAACCTATGAACTAGTGTGTTGGGCATGCTGTTTTGCCTTAGGGGCTTTGTTTGAGTGGCACACTGTTAAGAAGAGTTATGTGTCTTATGATTAGTGTTGTGTTGTGGTGGTCGAGTGCGTTTCTGCCTTGGAGGTCTCTGCTGTTTGGGTAGATTTTTATTGAGAGCATCTGTGAATGTGGGTGTGCGGTTTCTGTTTTTATGTGAAGGCAGTGCTGGTGTGTGTTCTGGAGGGCTATGTGTTCCATGTGGTGTGGTGCAAGTGTTGACCTTCTCCTCTTGACCAGCTACTCCAGTCTTGGATGGAGAGTGCGAGGCTTCCAATTTGGCTATATAAGTGCATCCCTCACAAGTCTAAGTGTTGGGAGGTAAGAGGAGAGGGTTGTCCGTGTACATTAGGCAGTTGCTACGTTGCCTCAGGATGCCCAAGTTCACCAGGTTAATGGGAGAAACCACAGGGAACTGACCTTTAGACATGCTTGGAGGGGTGGGCATTAATAATAAGTACAGTAGCTGTTTTCTTGTAGAACGTATAGTACTGGTAGCACTTGTGTGTGCTACAATAATTGCTTCAAGAAGTCTGGTAAAGTGCCAGACTAATAAGCTAGTAAAAGTGCAGGAGAGGAGAGAACTAGTAGTTCTAAGGGAAAAATTGAAGAGCATACTTTGGCACCGCTTAGAAGCTTACAAACAGTCCTGGATACAGCAAATCTGTATCTGGACTAGACTAGTTACAGGAAAGGTGGGAAACAAGTGCAAATGCAGGCTTTTAAACCAGAAAGTTGAAAAAGCTGGAAAAACTGCCCAAACAGCCAATAAACTACAATTTCTGGGCCAGAAACCACTCCTCTTGTGGTACATAAGCTACCTAGTGCTTACCACTCCCACTGATAAGCTAGAAGGCTTCCCTCCAACACAGAAAAGCTTGGTGGGCTCAGAAACTTACATGCAGTCCTGGATACAGTAAATCTGTATCTGGACTAGACTAGTTACAGGAAAGGCAGGAAATGCACAAACTGGGGCTTTTAAACCAGAATGTTGAAAGAGATGGAAAAACTGCCCAAACAGCCAATATACTACAATATCTGGCCCAAAAACCACTACTCTTGTAGTAGATACACTATCTAGTGCTTACCACTCCCACTGATAAGCTAGAAAACTTCCCCCCAACACAGAAAGGCTGGGGGGGGGGGGGCTCACAAGTTTACAAATAGTTCTGGATACAGCAAATCTGTATCTGGATTAGACTGCTTACAGGAAAGGCAGGAAACAAGCTTAGGTTTTTTTGTTAGTACAGTGGAAAGGGAGAAAGGAGGAGCAGAAGTTAATTCAAGGTTAAGAATCTAAGTGGGTTGGCCTTCTCAGATGTTCTCTCTGTATTACATAGAATGAGCTAATGACACTAGACTGGGAGGAGTGTCCCAGATCAAATTTACAGTAGGGGCGGGCAACTGTAAAGCCACCAAGAACAGGATACCAATAGGCAGGGAGGGTGGGAAACTAAGTCAGTTATATGATACACTCCTTGGCAGGAAATCAGAACAAACAAACACAAACAGATGTTTAACAAATGGAGAAAATTTCCAGTTAATACCTCACACACAGTGAAACTAGCTAGAAAAGATTTACAAACAGTGTAACAGTAAAAACCTTATTTATCAGGCCCTGTGAGGCAGACAATTTTAGTGCAACCGTGCAGAATAGTTTTTAGCTACTAAATACAGTAAAAATATGCAGCAGACAATAAAAGTACTATAAAGATCTAAAATAAGCAATAACTAGTAAATATAAGCAAAAAAAAATACTTAATGTTTTATATCACAGATCAGAGTTTTGTTAGTGCCCTTCTTCCAATTAGCTCTGTGTGAAATGGCAGAAACACTGACAAGGTAACTTCTTAAGTAAGAGAAAGTTGAAACCTGAAACAACTTTAAAAAAAGCTCAAAAGAACCAATGAGGTGCTTACTCCAAGCCGTAGTCCAGGTAACCCCAATCAGCTAATGAACATAAACACTACACTCTCACTAAAATGCAAAATGGCTTTTGCTAAACTAAGATGGCCTGGAATATGTGCTCAGACACACAGCCTCTGCAAACAAGCAACTAGGCTCAGAACACAAGCCTGAATATGAACAATGCTACAGCTACTACCTACACTACTTAGGCAGAAAAACAATACAGAAATGTTTATCACAGCAAAAAAAAAAAGAGCAGTGAACCTTTAAATGAAAGTTTTAAACAGCTAAAGGAGTAAGGAAACTCTAGAGAATGCTTTTAACTGCAAACAAATCAGTTATATGATACACTCCTTGGCAGGAAATCAAAACAAAGAAATGTTAAGAATCTAAGTGGGTTGGCCTTCTCAGATGTTCTCTGTATTAATAGAATGAGCTAATGACACTAGACTGGGAGGAGGTCCCAGATCAAATTTACAGTAGGGGCGGCAACTGTAAAGCCACTCAAGAACAGGATACCAATAGGCAGGAGGGTGGGAAACTAAGTCAGTTATATGACACACTCTTGGCAGGAAATCAGAACAAACAAACACAAACAGATGTTTAACAAATGGAGAAAATTTCCAGTTAATACCTCACACACAGTGAAACTAGCTAGAAAAGATTTACAAACAGTAACAGTAAAAACCTTATTTATCAGGCCCTGTGAGGCAGACAATTTTAGTGCAACCGGCAGAATAGTTTTAGCTACCAAATACAGTAAAAATATGCAGCAGACAATAAAAGTACTATAAAGATCTAAAAATAAGCACAACTAGTAAATATAAGCAAAAAAAATACTTAATGTTTTATATCACAGATCAGAGTTTTGTTAGTGCCCTTCTTCCAATTAGCTCTGTGTGAAATGCAGAAACACTGACAAGGTAACTTCTTAAGTAAGAGAAAGTTGAAACCTGAAACAACTTTAAAAACTAAAAGAACCAATGAGGTGCTTACCCAAGCCGTAGTCCAGGTAACCCCAATCAGCTAATGAACATAAACACTACACTCTCACTAAAATGCAAAATGGCTTTCTAAACTAAGATGGCCTGGAATATGTGCTCAGACACACAGCCTCTGCAAACAAGCAACTAGGCTCAGAACACAAGCCTGAATATGAACAATGCTACAGCTACTACCTACACTACTTAGGCAGAAAAACAATACAGAAATGTTTATCACAGCAAAAAAAAAAAGAGCAGTGAACCTTTAAATGAAAGTTTTAAACAGCTAAAGGAGTAAGGAAACTCTAGAGAATGCTTTTAACTGCAAACAAATCAGTTATATGATACACTCCTTGGCAGGAAATCAAAACAAAGAAATACAAACAGATATTTAACAAATGGAGAAAATTTCCAGTTAATACCTCACACACAGTGAAACTAGCTAGAAAAGATTTATAAATAGTGTGACAGTAAAAACCTTATTTATCAGGCACTGTGAGGCAGACAATTTTAGTGCAACCATATAGATTAGTTTATTATTTATTTATTTATTTATTTATTTATTTATTTATTTACATTTGTTGACCGGGATGGTCCGACTGGAGTTATTTCCATTTTCAGCGGAGGCCCGGGGAGAAAAGCTCCAAGACAAACAACAGCATTATAAAAATAGTATTAGAAAACAGACATTATACAAACTGATTTATACAAGGATAGAGGACATTTTCATTGGTAAAAGATAATTTCTTGGCTAAGATAGAAAGAGGTGGTAGGTTATAAGTAACGTTGAGCAAACAAATAACAAAAAAGAAGTTTAAGTTATCCCGGCTTGATACAGTGGCAGACCCAGTTTAGAGCCAGATGTTCTTTAAGTTTGATCTTAAATGCAGTTAGAGTAGTATACTGTAATATCTGCTGGTAGTAAAAGTTCCAGATTCTGCCAGCAGTGTTAGCAAAGAGGAGGTCACCAGCTGCATTACAGGTTTTTATTGTTTGGATTAGCAGTTTATTTGAGGATCGTAGTGGTCTTGCATTGCAATAGGGGGTGATGATATTTTTTAGGGCAGGTGTATTATCAGGATAAAGAAGGATTTTCTTGGCCATAACTAGTAGGTTGAACTGGAGAAGGCTGGGAAGCTCAAGTCAGCCCAGCTGTAAGAGATTTAAACAATGGTGGGTCTTATAAGGCAAGCCAGTGGCAAACCTGGCAATATGATTATAACAGGTGGAAAGTCTGTTAAGAACGGATTTGTTTACATTAGAGAGAAGGGGAGAAGTATATAGAAAAGTAGAGAGTAAATGTGTGCGAGCAATGGTAATCTTGGCAGTAGGGGTTAAGAAGGCTTTTATTCTGTATAGTGACCCAAGTTTTTTGTTGATAGTTTTGATCACTATAAAATACAGTAAAAAGTATGCAGCAGACAATAAAATTGCTATAAATATAATAAGAAATTACTAGTAAAAATAAGCAAAAAAACAGGATACTTAATGTTATATATCACAGATCAGAGTTTTGCTCGGTGCCCTTCCTCCGATTAGCTCTGTGTGAAATGGCATATTTAGTTAGAGAATCAGGAGAGAGAAAATGATTGAAGTAAGGAATTGAGTGAAGAAGGTGGGGGGAGGCAGTAAGGAGATATAAGGTATTAATAGGTATAGAGATTATTAGGTCTTAACAGGTATAGAGACAGATTTGTCTAGGAACTGTTTCAGAATTATTTCAAAGGACTGGAAGGAGGGTATTGACCAGAAGGGTTGAAGTAAACAGTTCCAAGCCTTACCAATGTGGTATGAGTACAGACCATACTCAGTAGATTTGACTGGTTTCTGGGTAGAGAGGAGTTTGTGGTCATTGAATCATAATGACTGAGTGGGAACATAATTGTGTAGAATAGTATTTAATCCCAGTCAAACAGATGGATGCTAAATAGGTGTGTATGTTAGTTGATGGGATAGTTCTAACCAATATAGACTTTTTAATGATATATGGCAGTGAGTTTTGAAAGGGGTATTTGCTGCTAATTTAGGTACTTTATTATAGCATTGTTCAAGTTTTGCTTTTTTTGTGATGCCTGGAGGTTAGTAAGTATGGAAGCACCATAAACTAATGAGTGGAGAAAGTAAGTAATGGGAAGTGTGGTTTTAGATGGATTGGTGAGAAAGTGTTTGGCTATATAAAGCATCCCTAGTTTATGGTGACAGCTCAAGAGCCCTTACACACCTAGCCTGTTTAACCCAGATTGTACCCAATTTTCTGTCCCAAGGGTAAAGATAACATGGTCAGCAAGTGGGATTTTGACTCTTTACACACTGCTTCTGGGTGCCACCCCAGGAGTGAATTTGCGATTTCCCATCCATCAATCTAGATTGCACTTGAAGATGGTCAGGGAAGGGCTTTGCTTCACATGAATAGGAAGCCTATTCCAGAGGAGGTTCAGTCTCTGGGACACATATTTGTCTCTCGAGCTTGATCTATTCATGTCAGATCAGGTTTAGATCACTGGAGTGATTAACTCTTGTGCAGTTAGTTTTGCGAAAATGCAACATTTCTATGAAGACTGGGTCAGAGACTGCCTTGTAGGTCAGACACATATCAATCCTCAGTAATCAATAGGAAACTGAATACAGTGATAAGTCTTTTTAATTGGTCCACATATGACATATTGGTAATACCCTGTATATTTTTAGTGAGAAACCTCTGAGGATTCTCCAACTTTTGCGGGTGCCTGGTGAGGCACATACCAAAGGGTGTATTGTACTCAATTACTGATCTAATTAGGGATGAGTATAGTGGTACTATGACATCCTTAGATCTGGATGTCATGCCCTTACTTATAAGCTAAGCCACACAGAAGGATTTGCTCACCACTGTGGACACATGGTAGTCGATGTTCAGATTGCTATCTATCGGAGTACCCAGATCTCTCACCACTGCATCCAGTATCAGGGGGTGCTATCAATGTTGTAATTTGCAGGGGTATTTGATTTCTCAAAGGATATTATTATGCACTTCTTTGCATTTAGGTTGAGGTCATGGCTCTTACACCAGTCATTAGTTTGTTTCAGTCCTTTCTGAAGGATATCAACATCTTTTGGGGAGTCGGTGCAATCATCAGTAAAACCGGTTAGTCAAAGTCCATCTATATTTGTCTTGACATCTGACAAGTATATTCCAAACAGAAGGGGGTTCCACACTGTGCCCTGTGGTACTCCACTGGTGACTGGCCTCTTACTTGTTGTGGATTCCCCCTCTCTAACCACATGTGTTCTATCCTTAAGCCATTTGGCTATCCATCTGGTGATGTAGAGGTTCATGTCTAATTTTATGAATTCATCTGTAATACCTGAGTGGGGTATTGTCTCAAAAGCCTTGGCCAGGTCAAGGTAGGTAGGATGCACTGCCTTGCCCTCATCCTTGGTCTTGGTGACCTTCTCAAAGAAGTCAACCAGACTGAGCTGGAAGGACATGCCCTTGGTGAAGCTGAACTGGGTTGAGTCTAGAGTCTGGAGATTTCCTATGTCATAGGTTCATAGGTTCAAAGGTTGGTACTAGGCTATCAGCCCTAGAGCCTATACAAGCCTAGCCATAACAATTCCCTGGTTATTTCTTCCCACAATATTTACTTCCCTGGACCCCTGTCCAGCAGAGTGACTGAAGTGATCCCCAAGGTGAATTTCCTATCTCCCATCCAACCATCAAAGTTCATTTTGAAGAAGGCCAAAGAGGCGCTTTGCTTGACATGTGTGGGCAATCTTCTCCAGAGTCTGGGGAGTCTCTGGGTCAGGAACCTATCCCTCCAGCATGTTTTGTTCATTGTGATGACAAGGTTTAGATCCCTGGAGTGTGTGACTCTGATGGATTGGGATTTCTTTAAGTGTAGCATGTCCAACAGCTCTGGGTTTGACAAACCCTTGTATGTTAAGCAGAGATCACCTCTTAGTAGACGATATGCAACAGAGTATAGCTGGAGTTTTTTTTAGATGGTCAGCATAGGGCATCTGCTTTAGGCCTGTGATTCTTTTAGTGAGGTATTTCTGTGGCTTTTCCAGTTGTTGCAGATGTCTTGAGAGGTACATACCAAACTGGGCATTATATTCTATAATGGGTCTAATGAGGGATGAGTACAGTGGGACAATGACCTCCTTTCTACTGGATGAAAAGCCCTTGGTGTTGAGGTGTGCCACATAGAAGGATTTCCTGACTGGTGTGGTGATGTGGTTATCGAAGGTGAGACCACTGTCTACCTATGTCCCTAAGTCTCTTATCACACTTTCGGTGTTTAGTGTACTGCCACCTATGTGGTAATTCACAGGTACATGTTTTTTCCCAAAGGGGATAACTATACTTTTCTTGGCATTTAGCTTGAGCCCATGGCTCTGGTACCAAGCATCTCTTTCTGTAAGGCCCTTTTGTAGAATATCCACATCATTTGGGGATTCAATAATGGCTCCCAGTTTGTAGCCATCTGCAAACTTTGTTAGTCAGAGTCCCTTAGTGTTGGCCTGTACTTCAGAGAAGTAAATGCCAAACAAGGGCAGTCCCAAGACTGAACCCTGAGGTACTCCATGTGTCACTTGTCTAGAGCTGGATTTGGAGTTGGCTACTTTTACAGTGTGGGTTCTGTCAGTAACCCAGTTGGCGTTCGAGTGACGTAGGAATTAATGCCCAGCTTAGTAAGTTTATCTATGATTCCAGAGTGGGGAATGGTGTTGAAGGCCTTGGCGAGGTCCAGATAGGCTGTGTGGACCACCTTACCCTCATCCACAGCTCTGGAGACTGATTTGAAGAAGTCAGTCAGGTTCAGGAGACAAGATCGGCCCTTCACGAACCCAAACTGGGTGAGGTCCAGTGATTGAAGGTTACCACTGTCTTTGTTTATAAGTTCCACGATAATACATTCCATGGCCTTGCAGATCAGGCTCATCAGACAGATGGGGCGGTAGTTGCCAGGATCCAAGGTGGATCCCCCCTTGTGGAGTGGGATAACTGTAGCTGTGCACCACTCAGTGGGCACAAAGCCTGAGGTGAGGCTATGATTAAACATGACACTTAGGTGAGGTGCCAGTTCCTTTTGTAATTCATGTAGTACATACCGTGGAATGTTGTCTGGTTCCATGGATGCTGTATTCTTATCTTTGAAGAGTGCGTTTTTTACCTGTGTGGCTGTTATTACCGGAATTTTGCAATAGTTCGGTATTGAGATGGGCCATTTAGGGGTTGAGAGGGGGGGTGAAGTTGGCACTGAATCGATCTGCCAGGATATTGGCAATATCCTTGGGATCAGTATATTTAATGCCATTCTGTTGTAGCTCAAAGCATATCTAAGCATTGCCATTTCTTGGCATGGCTATAGAATGCCTTTTGGTTGTCTTTGGAATCTGGAAATTTTATTTTCATAACTAGCTGTGGGGAATTTTATGAGGGATCTCAGCTTTATACTTATGCTGGTAAGGGAGTTTTTTGCATCCTGGGATTTTCCTCTTTTCTGCAACAGTTTCTTCCTTTTGTTGTAAAGTTTGTTTATGGCAGGGGGCCACCAGATTGGCTTCCTTTTTTGGGGGGAGAGCATCTTGGTTCTATTTGGGATGGCACGATTCATGCATGAGTGGATGTTGTCGTACAGTGCCTTAGTGAAGAATTCAGCAGTCAAACATTCAGTTCCCATCTGCATGGATGTCATGACATTTGTCACTTCTGACTTGAGTAGCATACAGTTGGCTTTGGAGAAGTTTTTTACGGAGGTTTCCTTACTGGGGGGTGGGGGTGGGATATGGATGTCAAGGGTGATTAGCTTATGGTCAGACCTGACCAACGAGGGTGTGATCATAGGTGTGGAGCATCGATTTCCCATGTTGATAATGACCAGGTCTAGGATATTGGAACCCCTGGTGGGACTATAGATAAATTGATCCAGGGCATTGGAATTTATGAATTCCAAGAACTGTTGGGCAAAGGTGTTGATACACGAGTAGTTTTCCCAGTTAATGGCAGGGTAGTTGAAATCACCCAGTATTAGGGTCTTTGGTTGTATCTTAACATTTTTCAGTATGTTTAGAAAGGTGTATTGAGAATCTTGGGGCATGGTGGGGTATCTGTAGAAAGCTACAATTTGGATTGCAGTCTTACCTAGTGTTAGTTGCACCTGGAGAATTTCAGACGCACTGTGTTGGGCAACTAGCCTGGTGGTGTGAATATCCTTGGGGAATATGGACACTCCTGTTAATCAGGCACATGATTATCCTTTCCATAGCTTTGCATATGAAGCTAGTCAGGGTTATGGATCAGTAGTTTCCTGGGTCAGTTGATTGTCCCCCCTTTGTGCAGAGAGATGACTGTTGCTGGCTTCCAGTCTACTGGGACAAAACTTGTTTGGAGATTGTGGTTAAATAAGATTTGAGTGTATGCTAGGTTATGTTTCAAGATATTTCTAGTAGACACCCCTGGGATTCAGTGACAGACCACTGATGCCATGTTTCTAGCTTTAGAGAGTGCAGTGACAACCTGTTCTTTTGTGATAACAGGCAAATGAATGGTAGGGGGTATTTTATGGGGAGTGACCAGAAATGATGAGGAGGTGAAATTTGAGCTGAATTTATCAGCCCGCAGGTTTGCTATTTCTTCTGGCTGAGTATAGGTAGTGCCATCTGCAGCCAACTCAGCACATTGCTGAGTGTTTCCCTTAATATTTCAGACATAACTGATACATGCTTTGCGCTTATCATTTGACTGGGAGGCAATTTCAGTCTTATATTTAGCTTTTGGAGACTTGACTAGCTTGCTCCATGATTAGCCTGTTTAGACTAATGAAGAATTTTTTTCTATGTTGTGCTCCCTCCCACTTATGTCTAGACAGGAATTTATTCCGTCTGCTGTATAGCCTATTTATGCCAGGGGTCCACCAGCGTGTCTTGTTTTTTTCTGGCTAGACTTGAGTTTAGTTTGGTCAGGTAATGCTATTTCTAAGCAGTTATTTTATTGATCCAGTTTTGTATATGCAAGTCGAATTTAAGATAATCATCCACTATCCCTAATAATTTGATATGGGAAGTAACATCAATGGTTGTTTTATTAAGAGAGAGGATTTTAAATTTTGTTTTGCCATGAGAGGGATTTTGTGAAAATAGTAGTTTATTCTTTTATGGCTAAGCATGAGTTAAGAGTTACAAAGCCATGTTTCAGTAGCTGTTAAAGTTCCTGAGTAATTTTTTGGACATGTGTCAGGTTGTCAGATGTGCATATGAGTGTGGAGCCATATGAGTACTGTATCAAAAAAAAAAAAAAAAAAAAAAAATATATATATATATATTTGTATTATTTGTACTACTTGTATATTCTACTAGAGTACTGACTGTATATTCTTCTAGTTATCACATGCCAGGTAAATGGTCCTCTGTACTACTTATAAATGTTAAGAATTGCTTTGTACTGTTTTCATCTAATATTGTATTGTATCATGGAGCTTTTCTCCCGGGCCTGTGGTGAAAATGGGTGTGTGGACTTTCCCGGTTAACAAAAATAAAATAAAATAAAAATAAAAAAAAATAAAAAATAAACAGAAATGTTAAAGAAGAGGGAGCCAAGGATAGAGTCTTGTAGTACAGTGGTCATGACTGGGAGGTATGGAGAGAGGGTGAAGTGACATTTTACTGACTGACTGATGCCTATTGGACAAGTTGTTTTTGAATCACAGAAGAGTGGTTGAGATATACCCAGTAATAATGCTTTTTTTATTTTGTTATGTCAATGTGATGTATATAGATGTAATAGAACATGTGACTGAGTGCTTCTGAGTACTATTAATTAACCATCTATGCCTTTAATTGCTAGCACTGAGATTAAGTGAGAAGGGGTCTACCAATATGTTAATTTACTTTGAGGCAGGAGTACTTGTAGTCTAGGGAATTCCACTGAGATAGAACTGTTTAGGCTTTTGTATTATGGGTATCCAAAGTAGGAGAAGATGATGGGAGAGAGAGTCAGAACTGAGAATTTATCACTTCTCAAACAATCTTCCATTATGGGAAACACTATCAGTTTCAATCTTTCTATACAAGCTGGTTGATATTGGCATAATGGA
Source organism: Protopterus annectens (assembly GCF_019279795.1). Classification (NCBI taxonomy): domain Eukaryota; kingdom Metazoa; phylum Chordata; order Ceratodontiformes; family Protopteridae; genus Protopterus; species Protopterus annectens. Next base: position 1,476,831,974 of record NC_056737.1, read on the forward strand.
TATTTTGCAAGATAACAGTGGAATGATTCCATCCTTCAAGAGCTGCATGAAAGAGTCAACACTGCCATTGGATCCATCTATATTCCACCTGATTTATCTCCTATGTGGATGTGAGCATCCCTGATTCCATTTGGAAATTGAGCAGAGAGAGGACTCCCTTAAGGGGGTGACTGCAAATGTTTGTACAGACCACATGCTACAAAAGCTATAGGGGAACAAACAGTAACACCAATGATCTCCTTGACCCAACATACTATTCATAGGAGATTCTATCATGAGACACACAGATGTGCCCCTCACCAGGCTAGACGAGGAGAAAGTCAGGGTAAGTTGCTTATCAGGTACTAGAATCTGGTATATCACCCACACACTCAAGTCTCTTAACAACTGCTAGTGTTATGACTCTGTCATAGTCCATTTTGGTGTGAATGACTTGACACATACATCACTGGACTATATGAAGAGAGATATGATTGAGCCCACTGAATATGTGTCCCATGCAGGTAGGTCCCTAGCCTTAATAAGCATCCTACCATCACCCAGAATGATGCCTCAATACAAACAGAAAATGACTGACTTAAACAATTGGCTATGTTTCTGGTGTCACTCCAAAGGGATCCAATACCTAAAAGCTTGGGAAGACATGATGGACAGACCAAGATGCTTTGCCGGAGGTGGCCTTCATCTGTCCTCCTGTGCTTCAGGCTTCTGGCAAAGGCTCTTGCCTCCTCCATAGTGCTTTTTTAGGCAAAGTCATGAGCACAAAATTACAAGCATGAAAAATTCTTCTAAATGAAATTTAAAGGTTATGTCGCTAAATGCCAGGAGTCTTGGCATGAAACTGCACTCACTGCAAGCATTCCCTGCCCTGGAGGATGCTGACATTTGTGCAGTCATTGAAACCTGGCTCAAAGCTGTGGAGAGCACCCCTGCCTTACCAGGTTACTCATCCTACAATACTTTCAGACCCCAAATGGAGGGCTACGAAGGCAAAGAAATGGAGTTTCAATATCTGAAAGACATACACACCTCCAGACTGGTCAAACGGTATGGTGAATGGGAGACACTCCAAGTGCAGCTAACTGTTGACAAAACACCTATTCAAATCATAGCTAGCTACAGATCCCCAACCATGACTAGGGACGCCCACTCCACCTATTTGGAATTACTTGAATCCATCAGGATTCATCCCTCTACCCTGATCCTGGGTGACTTTAACTACCCAGCCATAGAATGGAAGACCTATTCTAGCCCAAACGTGAATGCCCAGTGATTCCTTGACTTTGCCAATGCCAATGCATTGGATCAGCTCATTGACACCCCTAAGAGAGGTGAAAATATCCTGGACCTGATCCTAACAAACATGAGTAGACACTGTAGCATCCCTTCAGTGTCATCTTTCTTGGTAAGATCTGACCATAAGGCAATCACTTTTGAAGTCACCATCTCCCCTGAACCCCACTTGTCAGGGTCAAACAAAAAAAAACTTTTCCAAAGCTAGCTGCACTCTCCTCAGAGCAGCTTCACAGCCCTGCCCCTTCAGTTGGAACTAGCGCTAATGTCCAAGCCTACACCAAAAACTATATGAACACCTACATGGCTATATATACTTGAAAGGACCAAATCATCTTCCTCAAGGAAGAGTCAACTTGTCTGGTGGACAGCAGCAATAAACAAACTCTATAATAAAAAGAAAAAGTTGCTGTCCAAGACCAAGAAAGAGCAGGTGCCAAGTTGGAAGCAATTTGTCCTTTGTCTGAACAAATGAATAACTTCACTGGTGAAATCCTCTGAGGCTAACATTGAGTCCAAATTGGCCACATCCACTAAGGACAGTCACAAGGCCTTCTTCAAATATGTCTGCAATCTCAAAGGTAACACCCAAATTTGCTCTGAACTGATGGTCAATAACACCACATACACAAATGACATAGATATAGCCAACCTGCTGGCAGACAGGTTCAGTGAAAACTTCACACCCCTCGGTCCTCCCATCAGTAAACCAGAACATCTCCAACACCCCCCCCCCTTCATCACCAGGAAGCAGATCTTTAATGCCTCTCTGAAAGGTAAAAAATGCAGTCTCCTTGGGACCCAATAACACCCCTGGCTGTGTCCTATGTGAACTCAGGCATGAGCTCTCAGCTCCATTAGGCACCCTATTCAACCAAAGCCTGAGCACTGGCTTCATCCCAGCTGAATGGAAGACAGCCACTGTCATCCCTTTACACAGAGGTGGAGCATCCACTAACCTAGGCAATTAAAGGCCCATCAGCCCAACTAGCCTGATCTGCAAGACCATGGAAAGCATTATCATGGACCTTATAAACAAGGACATTGGCAACCTCCAAGCATTTTACCCCACACAGTCTAGTTCTGTCAAAGGGAGATCATGCCTGTTAAACTTGGTTGACTTCTTCAAAACAGTCACCAAAGCCATGGACGAGGGGAAGATGGTGCACACCACCTATCTTGACCTAGCCAAAGCCGCCGACACTATTGCCCACTCGGACATAATAGATCAACTCTTCCAGTTACGCATCAACCCATATGTTACCAAATGGGTAGCTAACTGGCTCACTGATAGAACCCACTCAGTCAAAACAGGGGAAGCCACCTCTAATAGTAGATATGTAAAGAGCGGTGTGCCAGAAGGATCAGCCTTGGGCCCGGTACTGTTTATGATATACTTTTCTGAGGTGCAAGCCAAAGCCGGTGGTCTGTGGCTGATCAAGTTTGCTGATGACTGCAAGCTGGGCGCTGTCTTAAATTCCCAGAAACATGGCCTCAAACTGAATGTCAATAAATGCATCATTATCCCCTTTGGAGAAAATGGCATCCCCACTAATTATCACATTAATAACAACATACTAAGCACACAATCAGTCATGAGGGACTTGGCACCCAGGTTGATAGCAACCTGACTTTTGACCACCATGTTCCCTCCATTCTGTGGAAGGCTTTCTACATGGTCCACCTCATAAATAAGGGTATTTCATCCAGGAACAAGAAGGTCATAACATGCCTGTACTCCTCCCTTATCAGACCAATTATTGAGTGCAATGCCCCCTTTGGGAAGTACCTTGAAAAGCACATGCAGCAGCTGGAGAGACCACCGAGTTTCCTGCCCAGGAATATCCAGGGTATCAAACATCTATCCTATACAGATAGGCTAAACCCCCCGTCCATTTACTTAGTCTTGAACAGACTGTTCACAGGTGACCTGTGTCTGGCATACAACGCCATCTTAGACCCAGCCTTGATGGAGTTGCTGCATATCCGTAAGTCAAACTCCACTCATGCAACCCACACTCAAGACCTTAACCTGCTCTTTGACATTAAGAGAACTTGTTGACAGGAAAGACTTGTGTCCCAAAGACTCCCACATCTGTGGAATAGACCCCCTCTCCATGTCAAACAGAGTACCTCTCCAGCCCTCTTTATGGTGACCCTGGAAGACAGAATGGGAAACAGAAAATATACCCTCGGGATCCCACCTGTGTCCCTGCTGGTCAGGGGAAACAGGTGCTGACTTTGAGGAAACATGGGCCAAATTCTTGGCTAGGCTTATAAGGGCCTCCGGACCAATAGCCCAGTATCATCCTATGAACCTATGTCTATTGAACTTATTGTATAGGATTAAAGTGGACACTTTAAATCACATACACCTCTCATTAATATCCATTATTCTTTGGTAAAAAGGTGCATACTTGAATTTGTAGCTTATGCTAGTTGACCAATAACATAAAATGTACGGTTTTGAGATTTTTCTTTCAGCTCTTTCTAAACATGCTTTAAAGTTACTCAGTCTTGGACCCATACATAAATGTGTTCTTTCTCAGTGTCATATCTGAATCTAGAGAAACAAATTCCATATATCTAGGGCAAGTTAAAGACAGTATCATAAGCAGTGTACCTCTCAACTATCCAGATTTTCACAGAATGTCTTGATTTTTGCTTCATATTTTTGGTTGGTTCATAGGTGTGTACTAGGCTAATGGCCTTTACAAGCCTAGAACATAGGATTACCCTGGCAATGTGCCACCTGACCTTAGGTTCCAGTGCCTCTGTCGAGTACAGCCACTGGAGTGATCCCTGGGGTGAATTTTCTATTTCCCATCCACTCATCAAGATTTATCTTGAAGAGGGCCAGTGAGTTGCTCTGTTTGACATGTAGGGGAAGTCTATTCCATAGCATGTATGTTTATGGGAAATCATAGAGATTTTAAGTTAGTAAATAATGAGAAACATTTGAATTTCAGATTTCATATCCTTTAGAATTTGCATGCCAATGCAACATCTCTTATTATACAATCTCTCCAAGTTTGTAAGAACAATGTTTAAAATCTTTTCCTGACATGGGGCCTTTGACACCCCTCCCCCCACCTCCACCCGATAATTTTTGGCTTGAAAGAGATTTCTTATCCTAAGAGGTTGAGAGGTATGATGGACAGTAAATTGCCCCTTAGCACATTATGGGATATTTTGAAGGAATATTTCCCTGGTAGGCAAAAAGGTGAGTCTTGTGATCCTTCAGCACATGGGAAAAAACAAACAGTTTATCTCCCAGATTAGCTTCATGTTTTTACTATGGTACAGTAGGATAGGATTTAAGGTAATGATAATACATGTGAAAGTTTACATCATATAATACAAGACTTGCTACAGGTTAAGGCACAAAACCAGTGTGAGAATCGTGCAGGGTGGTATTCAATCCTATCTCCTAAGGCAGTTAAAATGTAGCTTTTCAGGAGAGGGAGAATTTGGCTCTACAGGCAACAGCCACCTTTTCACAGATGCAGACCAGCCACATTTCATATGGCTGAAGGGACAAATAGACATTCTTGAAGCTTTCAGAAGATAAATATTCTCCCTGAGTCCTCACAGAAGGATGGAAATGAGATACAGTTACAGCACGTCAGTATGTTATTTATAATTCATACTAAACTTATACTGCATTTGAGTATGGAATTTTCAAATAATTGTTAACAGAGGGGGAATGTATGTATACATGTATTTTACAAAAATATAATATTTGCAGAAATTATTTACTGGAAGGAGAAAGGGACTAAAAAGAAGATGAGTGAACAGAACTTCAGAGAAGGAATTCAGAGACAGACTATTAGCAGAGTTGATATGTATATTGTTAGAGAAGAGCTGTATTTCGTCCATAAACTTTCTGCAGAAAAATATCCATGGTGACATCTTGTTGGTAAGTATATCAAACACACTGCCAGGTACTAAACAGTACCATCAGATTTGACTGCATCCTGCATTTTCACTATTGCCAGTGTAATATGATATCCCCATTCCTCAAGAATGACGAAGACTGTGCAGCATTCCTGATCCATAAATGGGCATCAGTATAATATTCCTTATGACTAGACCCATGTAGGGGTGAAGCATATCTTTAAACTATGCAATGCCAGCTTCTAATGCCCCACAGGTGAGACATTGCTGTATTCACATCACAATGGGTAGGGTATTCTGTGAGTAATGATTAACAGAATGACTCAGATGGTGATGAAGATGGACTGGGAGCACAGCTCATGATAGTGCAGTGGCATCTGGTACAAGAATGAATCTTGGCTAATTTTGGGATTCACCTGCTCTTTAGAAAGACAATGGGCCGGATTCACGAAACCTCCGTGTAAGACTTAATATGTCTTACTCTGAGGCTGCAGTTGAACGGTATGATGTCGGCATGCCATGCATATTCATGAGGGCATGCTGAATCATACCCAAGTCTAACACGGTCCATGTAGGAAAGTAGAGGGCGTGCCCGATTGCCAAGTACAGCAAAGGGACACGCCCCCAGAAGAGTCAGAGTCCTGAAAGTAAACACCCACGAGCGAGTCCGCTGAAATGTCAAGGAACACAACACCACACATCCCCACAGACTAAACCCTACTGAAAATATGCAAAATGCAAAAATAGCAGTTTTCTTTTTTTTTTTAATTCCCAAAATGTTTCCCCCCATTTGCGCTCGTTTGCAAGGGTATGCCCTTCACTCAACCACAGTTAGCAGATATGACATTGAAAAGCATATAAGATCTACATATGCAAATTAAGCAAAGTAGCAATAGCGTAGCAGTAGAGACATTGCCCAAAGAATAGGTAGTCATGGTTCGAGCCCCACATCATCCCCCTCCATTTTTCTTTAAATAAGTATGAAACAATTCCCCGATATATATAAATTTAATTTAAGTAAAATGTAATGAAATGGCCCATGTATTTCTGAACAAAACCTATATTATGTATATATAAAAAGGATCATAATTGCCCGTAGCTTAGCAGCACTTTAACAAGCTTAATATGAGTGCCCGTAGCTGAGCAGTGCTTTAATAAGCGTAATATGAGTGCCCGTAGCTGAGCAGCGCTTTAACAAGCTTAATATGAGTGCCCTTAGGTGAGCAGCGCTTTAACAAGATAATATGAGTGCCCGTAGCTGGGCAGTGTGTTACCCAGCTAAAGATGAGTGCTTATTGCTAAATACCGCGTTACCCCGCGTAAGCCATTTGCACAGAGCTGCGCAGCACGCCAACCAGCTTACCGTCGGGCAACGTTGGGCAAGCTGTAGAAAAGTCACCTTTACACACAGACACACCTACTAGCCTGTCTAGACAGTAGTAAAATAAAAAAGCAATGGCAAGAATCAAACCCAGGATAGTGTGCACCATAGTCAAAGTACTGAACCACTACGCCATGACAGTCATACTGAGAAATGCAGTATTACCATACATATAGGAATGAATGAAAATATAACCATGACAAAGGTTTGCTTTAAGCAGAGAAATATCCAAAAAGGCCAATCACAGATAAGTGCGGGAAAACCGGCATATATAAGCCCCATAGGCAGGAATACACATCATAACTGATTGTGGTACCCATTTGCAGTCAGGATGGCAGGTGCAGGAGAGGGAAATCACTTTAGAGCACAAAGGTGGGGCATTGAGGAGTCAAAATATATGGTTTGGCTCCTAGTCCATGATCATGAAGCGCAACTCATGCAGGGCCAGGTTCAATGGGGAGCGTATAAGGCAGAGGCGTGGAACCAGTTGGCACATGATCTCACCAGTGCCACAGGCATTCCAAGGACTGGTGAACAGGTCCGTCTCCACCATGTGGACCTGAAGCAATGAAAGGAGGACCAACTGAACCGATGGATCCAGGAGGCCCGCCAAATGCCGAATGCCCCACTACTAAGTATCCATGTAAATACGTATGTAAGAAATGCTATCCTAGCCTATAGTATAGATAGGTGTTCGTTCCGCGAATCGGCAAGCCTATGCTGATAGGCTGTTGAGGTTGCGCCACCAGGCAGGTTAGTAATTATTCTGCTGGTATGTTATAGAATATAAGTGGGACAGCTTGTAAAAGAGTTCAGTGTTGTAACCCAGTAATAAAGGTCAAATAAGCCGAGAAGAAAGGTTCTGCTAGTATTGTAAGATTAGATAAGTGATGCAGCCTGGAAAAGAGTATTGCAATCCAGTAATAAAGATTAAACAAGTCTCAAATATAGTTCCCACCTGTATTGTAATATCAGATAACTGCTTCAGCCTGAAAATGAGTGTTGTAATCAATCAACAAAGGATAGACAACTGTCAAATACATCCTTGTAAATTTTGCCATATGAAATAAGTGAGTCAACTGGAAAGGATTGTTGTAACCCAGTAATAAATGTTAATAAAGCCTAGAATTAAGTACCATTGTGAAATGTAAATATAAAATGAGCAAGAGAGTGTGAGAAAGAGAGTATGAAGCTGCCAAGAAAGCTGTAATAAATCTGGAATAAAGGTATACTGCATTCACTACATAATGAAATGAATGAGACATCCACAACCAAAGAGTGAAATGTCTTTAATAAAGTACAGAACCTGGACTGTGCCTGTCCCACAATTTGTATATGTTGCTGTACCCTTGCTTTATGGAGATAGTATGGTTGTATGAAATGCTGAACATCCACAGTTGTCTAGACCCAAATAAATCAAATGTAGCAGGATGCTTTACCTGAACACAGCCAGATATGAACATATATGAATAAAAATGGAATGTATATTAATGTAGCAGTAATATCCCCATCACCAACATTCCTAAGGTTACATACAGGAAACTGTGCTAATACATGTAGGGGATATATATCTGCATCTACTAGGAATGTACAGTATACGTATAGGTAGTTTAAGTTGTTAATGTAATATTTCTCCACCCTACCCTATTTTCACAAATTATGCCATCCCACACCAAACTGGGTATGTGTATTCACAATTAATTCCCATGGACATTTGTCCTGTTGGTTTATACATATCTGCATGTACATTGATGCATGTGCCCTGTTCACATATCCAAACCTGATGGCCTGTTGCCACCAATCAACCCTGCATGCTGTTGGAATGTCCACTGTTGTTCTAAATATGCATTTGTTATGCTTACTGCTCAATGTTCAGAATTCATGTGTGTTTGGTTAATGGGAATACTGATGCATGCTGTTACAACTACTTTTGAATGGTGTTGTTTGTTACTAACCCAAAATAAAATAAAATACTGCTAAACATAGGACAACAGGGAAGGCAGGTTCCAGCGGACCCACCTCTCCCACCTCAGCTGGCGAGTGCACCTGGCACCAGTGCCCAGGCCGGGACCTCCACTTCCAGTGGCCCTGTGTCACCTTCGAGTGGAAGCACTGCAGGGGATGGGGCTTGTCCCCCCTCTGCAAGCATGGCCAGAGGAGAGCCTCCACTCACCCTCCATACGGTCCGGTCTGTGGTGCGTAGTGAGATCAGGCGTTCTGTGACTGATCGCCTACGCCAGCTTGAGGCGAGAGTGGCACAACTCATGGGTGTGCCTGCCCATCCTATCCAGCCCCCAGCACAGCCCCGGCCTGGGCTGTGAAGGCACAGTGGTAACTGCCCATGTGTGGGGATCTCAGTTCCACTGTTGCCATCTGTGGGCTCATGGGCTTGCCATATCCAAACATCCATCCCCGTCAATTGTGTTTACCCCCCACATGTGTCATACTCTGCCCCTGTATGCGTCTTGTTTGTCTTGTCTGTTAACCTTCCCAACCTACCTCCCCAAATATACCTACTTCCTGTACCTCACATTCCACTCTCACCTGAAAAAAAAAATAAAAAAGGGCACTCTGTTCCCACAAAAAAATTACACCCCATACATAGCTGCCCATTTTGCATACATGTCTGCTGGACATGTAAACTGATAATTACAATTGGCTGTACAACATATTTTGTTGTCCTCACCCCTCTCTCAGGGGTGGAAGGTGTCAAATCTCACTCTAAATTTCTAACATATGCACAGCTGTTGCTGGTAAAGAATTGGGCAGCTATGGGCCTTCCCTACATCCTTCCTGCACATCCCGAGCTTGTTTTCTGACTGTCCTACCCTCTTTGTGCCCCCTTTTTCACCACTTTCCTATTTCGCCATTTTCATTTCTTTAAAAGAAAATAGCGCAGGTGTTAGCGGGAGTAAGCACTTTTAAGCAGTAGTCAGCGGGTGTGCGCTTGTGTGTGCTTAGCTAAGCATATCTAAGCATCGTGCAAACTCACGCAAACCCGCTTACAACTGCTTAAAAGTGCCGTAGTCACTCTGTATGACAAGGCCTGTAGTCTGTTCATTAGCAAAATAAAATACCCCTGTCAGTCTCAAACCCAGGACCTTGGAAACACTAGACTGCATGAATTACCACTGAGCCACAGCAGATATACAAGAACTTGGTGCTGAAAGAAATATATCATGAAATACAAGGAGTGAATGTAAAGGGAAAATAGGAAGGCCATTATACAAAGCTTGTTCTGTGTATCTTTACTGGCAATTCTTGTGTAATTGCATTACATTAGTGTGATACGAGAAACAGCCATGCTAGTAGGTAATAATATTACAGTAGCACCTTACAAACCCCACACAGTATCAGAGCAGGGTAAACACCACCATATTTGAATAGGTAAGAGGCCAGACCTCCCAACTGTGACTGATTTACAGGGATGTCCTTGATTTGCAAACAAATGTTAACTGTGCCCCACTGACTCCCTGTGAAATGTACTCACAGTAGGCGGAAAGGTGGGGAATCCCACATAATGGTAACTGTCAATAAGTTACAGTAGACAATACTTGCATGTCAGAAATGGTGTAGTAATACATATGCTCAAAACACCCCACAGTCACAACTGCAGAATATCTGAAATATATCATGGGTGTATCACACTGATATGTACCTTTCTCTGAGGCTGGTCAAATATATACCTGAGAGTATCTAAGGCCTGGAAGTGTCAGAAACACACAGGCATATTAGCCTGTCTGCTGTTAAACACTCTGCGAATAGCTGTAGAATTACTTCCACAAGCATGCCCTTATGTAGGAGTACAACACAGAAATATCAAAGGATGTAGCCATCTAACATACTAATGACAGTATAGCAGTTCACAAGCACTGCATGTGCCTGATATTCATACTTGTTAGTACAATATACTTAGTTGTCCTACCCCTCTCTCAGGGGTGGAAGGTTTCAAATGTCACAGCAAAAGTCAAACATATGTACAGCTATTGCAGTTAAAGAAATGTGCAGATATGGACCTTCCCTACACCCAGCCTGCACATCCCTAGCTGGTGTTCCCACTGACATCCTGCTTCCCGCTTACAAATGTTTAAAAGTGCCTTATTCACTCTGTATAACAAGGCCCCAGTACTGCTCAGCAGCAAAATAAAATACCTTTATAAGTGTCAAACCCCAGACCTTGGGCTCACCACATTGCATGAAGTACCACCAAGCCACAGCAAACATATAAGAGCTCAGTGCTGAAAGAAATATATCATGCATTACAAGGAGTGAATGTAAATGGAAAATAGGAAAGCCATAGCAATACATTCCAGTAAAGACAAATATCAGGCATTCAAGGAGTAAATGTAAAGGGAAAATAGAAAAGCCATAGCAACACATTGCAAGAACTACTGTTGTATGCCAGTTAATCCACAAATCCCACAGGAAAGTAAAATACTCCCATGTGAACAGTGTTAGCATTAGCAAGTGTGAGTTAACATACACACTGAGAAGAGTGCACTGGAAGAAGCAACAGTCAGGTTTCAGTACAACATGCATTTCAGTGGCTACAACACAGCCTCAGATATGAGAGATATACCAACCTTCTGACTGACACAACAGTGTCCACAGTGAACCAGCATGATCCCCACCTTGCAAAACTGAAAGGCCTATGGCTACCTAACCTATCATTTTATAGCAGTGTCCTGAAATCACAGTGAGAAATGCAATTACCACACAGCAGGCTGCATGCAATTACTAAATGCTGGCCACCAATTGGTGCAAAGGCCATCACATGCACATGTGCAGATACCTACAAAAGCAGCCTGTACTTCCAGTCCACACATGCAATAATATCATTGCAACAACTGGAGGGAGAGAGAGAAAGAGAAGAGAGAGAGATAGATAGATAGATAGATAGATAGATAGATAGATAGATAGATAGATAGATAGATAGATAGCTATAGATATAGATAGAGACAGAGACAAAAAAAGAAAGCCAGCAAGCAAGCTAGCAAGCAAGCCAGCAAGCAAGCCAGCAAGCAGGCCAGCAAGCAAGCCAGCAAGCCAACAAGCAAGCCAGCCAGCAAGCCAAAAGAAAAAAGCTGTCAGTGACAAAGGTAATGTAAACTACATAATCTAATAATCTACATACTGTGAACCCTCCATATGTGTTAGCAGTCTGTATCTATATGTATATGCAGATGTGCATAGGGCAAGGGACATACTGCAACTGTTAGTGAAGGCTGGACATACATATGTAGTTGAAGGTTGCTATGTGCACATATCAATATAGGTTGTAGTGTGTGGCATTGAAAACAGCATGCAGTGCAGGTATATGTCATGTGGTGGTGAACTTCTGTGGGTCTGAGCCAGTGAGGCCTGCTACAGCTATACGGCCTGAGGACAGCATAATGCATTCTGCACAACACTGTGAAATATCATTACAGAATGGTATGTCTCACAACTATTTCAGAAGTGATATTCCCACCATGAAAGGTGGGCAGTCTATGTGCCTACATGTGCATGTATATGTACAGCAATCGATGTTTAGAAGTGTGTGTGCATATATATATATATATATATATATATATATATATATATATATATATATATATATATATATATATATATATATATATATATATATATATATATATATGCATATATATAATAATCTATCTCTCTCTCTCTCTACATATATATACATAATATATTTATATATATATATCTACACACATATATATATATATATATATATATATATATATATATATATATGTACATAGATCGGAGGTATGTACAGATTGATAGAGATAGATAGATAGATAGATAGATAGATAGATAGATAGATAGAATATGTATATACATATACTATAATAGATACATACATATATAGATAGATATGTAGATACATACATATATACAGATAGATATGAATGTCTATAGATATATATATATATATATATATATATATATATATATATATATATATATACATACATATATAAGGATATGTATATATTGATATATATATATATTTATATGTGCATATATATATATATATATATATATATATATATCTACATATATATATATATATATATATATATATATATATATATATATATAAAGATAGAGTGAGAAAGGGGGACATGGGGGAAGATGTACTGCAACAGGTGCCTGGTGACCAAGGCATGCACTGAACACCAGTGTTGATACTGCAGTATCATACCCCATTCCAAAACATGTTACCCACTAACTACCACATAGGTGGTTGCCTGCCTACCACTGGAGGTGTCAGAAGGGAACATGGGACACAGGTTTAAAATAGCCTCCCCTTCGATATCCACAGTGGCACACTAGTGTTGTAATCCCTGTACATGGTATGTGTCATCACAAAAGGTGTGTCAGCTAGGAAATGTAAGTCAGTGTGCCCCTCTACACCCCTCAATGTCCTATGCAGTATGTACCTCCCATGAAAACTGTGGAAAGGCCACAGACATACCCAACAAAGACTGCTAATGCCCTCAAACACATTCCCTAAGCTGACTGCCTCACAAATCCACTGCTAGAGTGCCTTGCATACTTCCTACAAGGTTGCCACTGCTGGACATACAGAGTTATGTCACACCCATACCAGTCAGCCAACCACCATGGCAACACCTCACAATCCGTCCAGCCTACATGACCCTAGGGCCCTAATCCTTGTCACCGCACTAAACAGCACATGCTGGAGGTACAGGTTTCTATACACAAATATGCCATACCCTGGACTACATATATATATATATATATATATATATATATATATATATATATATATATATATATATATATATAAAGATAGAGTGAGAAAGGGGTCATGGGGGAAGATGTACTGCAACAGGTGCCTGGTGACCAAGGCATGCACTGAACACCAGTGTTGATACTGCAGTATCATACCCCATTCCAAAACATGTTACCCACTAACTACCACATAGGTGGTTGCCTGCCTACCACTGGAGGTGTCAGAAGGGAACATGGGACACAGGTTTAAAATAGCCTCCCCTTCGATATCCACAGTGGCACACTAGTGTTGTAATCCCTGTACATGGTATGTGTCATCACAAAAGGTGTGTCAGCTAGGGAAATGTAAGTCAGTGTGCCCCTCTACACCCCTCAATGTCCTATGCAGTATGTACCTCCCATGAAAACTGTGGAAAGGCCACAGACATGCCCAACAAAGACTGATAATGCCCTCAAACACATTCCCTAAGCAGACTGACTCACAAAACCACAGCTAGAGTGCCTTGCATACTTCCTACACAAAGGTTGCCACTGCTGGACATACAGAGTTATGTCACACCCATACCAGTCAGCCAACCACCATGGCAACACCTCACAATCCGTCCAGCCTACATGACCTAGGGCCCTAATCCTTGTCACCGCACTAAACAGCACATGCTGGAGGTACAGGTTTCTATACACAAATATGCCATACCCTGGACTAAACCACCTCCTTATTAGTAGATGTCATACATACCCCTGATGAATGTTATGTAGATAGGTTTTATGCCCTGTGAGTCACCTCTGTGTAACCGTTTCACAGGAGCAAGTAAAATTACATTACATGTGTCCCAAAGGGCAGGGTAGCATATGGCTAGGCTGCCCTAGGCCCAGGGCCAATAGCATAGTACCTACCTATGACACAATGCACACACACATGTACTCAGTGCAATACCAGCTATGTGAGGTTGTATGAGTGTGACACTGACCGTGTGCAAGGTCTGTAAAGGTGTGATAGCTTAGCGTAAGTTTGTGTCTGTCATGGCAGTTTGTGTCGTAGGTGTGAGGCCAGAGAAAGATGTGTCAGTTATCGGGATGCAAACATAGTAGATTGGCATATGTTGTGCTGTAGTTCCCTGTGTACGACTGCGGTGTCCCATCATAGGCAGAAGCAATACATGTATGCTCAGTAAGTGGTACTGCTGTTGAATCCAGATCACATATGAACTGTTGTACTACCTGAAGTTGTAGGCCTAAACACTACAGTATGTTGTATGTTCACATTCCCTGGTAACACTGTCTGGTGTGCTTCCTGTAGTCTGCACAGATTACATACCTCATGCATAGGTATCTGTAAGTAGGGGCACACAGTACTATAAGATACACAGTTAATGCTCATCTGTGTTGTCATACATTTGCGCATTGTATGTATGTGTAATGTGTGTGTAATGATGCCTGTACCGTGGCCGAAATCACATGTGTGTTACAGGGTATGTGTGTGTACCTGGCAGCATGTATACTCTGTGACAGCAGTATGCTGGCTATATTAACAACTGTGCACATATGTCAGGTAGGGGTATGGCATCAAAGACTAGGGTGGATTACCATTGAAAAAGTAAATGTGCATTGCATTCACTGCATGGGATGACAATATTCTTCATCCAATAGCTTGATACATACCCCCAGTGTGAGGTTGTGCATTGTATCCCAAACAGTGTGCCGCGTGCTGGTGTATACTAGTTTGTTGTATGTAGTGTGACAGGCACTGTCAGACAGTTGTGGGCTGAGCATTGATATGTGGTATCAAACATGTGTATCCCCTGATAGACAGGCAGATGCTATATATGGCAGTTAAGTGATATCAGTACATTAGAATATTAAGTGTGCCACATGACTTGCTCACATATTTTTCTTTTCCTTCCAGGGTGATGGTGCATCAGCGTAACCCACCTTATACAGCAACAGAGGATTAGGAGATCCACCAGAGCCTGGTGCAGAATTTCTCTGTGCTGTTTTCCAGGACCAGCCAGAACAAGCATGAGAGGGCTGCACTGTGGCAAGATCTTGTCCGTCGGGTAAATGACATAGGCATGCATAACTGGACATATGAGCAGGTACGCCATCACTGCAGTGATTTAATTAGACATGTCCGGCAGCGTGCGTCTGATATCCTGCCTTGCAAACACAAAATGCAGGGTTTGAATCTCACAAGGGATAATTGGCTAGGCTTAAAATGGCTCGCAAGAGCAGTTAGCTTAGTATGAATCTATGAACATCTATGAACATCCACAGACAACATCTTGCCACATGTGGTGGGGTACCTATCCACCCCCCCCACCAGTGTGGAGGAGCACCTCCTAAGTGCTGTTGCTCCAGGCCAACAACAACAATATCCCCAAACATGTGTCATCATGGAGGCCGGAGCCACCCAGCATGTTGAAATGGAGTGTGCAGGTAACATGCCATATCTGTAGTTGACTGGTCTCTGTACTGGTAGTTTATGCGTGTGTGAGATATGTACTGTGTGTGTAGCTGTTAACCTGCCTATTCTTCTGCAAGATTGATATTCTGAGCATAATCTGTACACCTGAAAGCCACCTGTTGTACTACTGTACTTTATCATACTCACAGTATCAATGGCACAGTTGTGGCCACTGGCAATCACTGTCATATTTTTGCAGGTCCCTCTGGTGTGACAGCAAAGCAGCCAATCCATGCTGGTGAGTGTGTAATAACAAGACTATTGTTAATGACATGTGCATGTCATATGGAGGTGTAGTGTGTGCACATGTAACACCTACACATAACGCATGCTGTGCATGTTTGCTGTGAGACTATGCATATCCCATTATTCTCAGTAGCTGCCTCACTCACATGCAATACACAGAGCATGACACATGTGTGGCAACACAGTACTGGACATTGTATAGGCATATCTGATACACATGTACACAACACACACATGTTTGGCATAGACATGACACCTTAGCCTGCTACACATGTTCAATTATGACACCTGCTGTATGGCCACCCTTCAGTATCCCTATTATCCTCTATGCAGCACTCATAATATACCTGAGGGGTAGAGGCCTACCATGTCTTTGAGCAACAGTCTTGAACAAATAATACATTTATGTTAGGCAATGCTCACTATTGGCCACCTTACACACCCATGTAACAAGTGGCTGTGTAATTGTGGATGTATTCATGTTACTGCACTTCAGGTACAGCATGCTAGCTGCCTGTCTAGCACACATTATTATTGTTGACTGACCACAAGAAGCATGTTGATCATGGCTCACGTTACTACACCACATCTAGTTCCACTGACCACAAAAGTACACATAGTGGTTATTGCGTAGCAACATCATGTGTTGTGTTGTGTGTGTGTGTGTGTGTGTGTGTGTGTGTGTGTGTGTGTGTGTGTGTGTGTGCAAATATATGCACCCACAGCTTGTAACACTTGCACAGCATTGTTATGTCCTTGTACACATTGTGTCCCAGGGTGGAGACAATCACTGAACAACTACACACAACCATCAAGTACACATATACTGTTATTAACAAGGGCTGTCTACACTTGCACTGCATGTTCTCATGCAATACATAATCTGCATGCTGACTCGTGTGCAGTGATGTTTTTCCTTGGGATACTGTCACCCACCCTCAAACAGTATTGTGTATGTGTTGGATTGCAAGTGTGTCTGTGTTTGTATCTGCTGTACTGAGGAGTGTGCCTGTGTGCCTGTGTGCCTGTGTGCATGTGTGCATGTGCGCCTGTGTGCATGTGCACCTGTGCGCCTGTGTGCATGTGCGCCTGTGTGCATGTGTGCACATGTGCATGTGTGCCTGTGTGCCTGTGTGCATGTGTGCATGTGTGCATGTGCGCCTGTGTGCATGTGTGCCTTTGTGTCTGTGTGCATGTGTGCATGTGCGCCTGTGTGCATGTGCACCTGTGTACATGTGTGCCTGTGTGCATGTGCACCTATGTGCATGTGTGCATGTGTGCATGTGTGCATGGGTGCTAACATCATGTACACATTTGTAAACTGTGTTTCATATCTTCCTCTCACAGGTTCTGATGTTGCTCTGGTGGAGTGCAGCAGGGAACCTGAAGCCACTGCTGGGGATAGTGATAATGATGATACATGTGTAATGGCACAGGAAGGTGTGACAGGGTCTGTCGTTGGTCAGCCAATTGACGCTACACAGCAGTCAACCCCATCAATGAGCACAGTCATCCTGCTGATACATCCATTGTCACCAATGTCCTTAGCTGAGGGACAGCATACAGTGGGCATTGACCAGGTTAGTGTGGTATCATTGGCACATGCACCCCCTCACAGCAGCCATGGCCAGATTCCTGACATGGTACCACACAGGCAGATGTCCAGGGGTTCTTGTGGGAGCATCCGTGGTCATACTGCCCCTGTCAGACGTGCCCACAGAGGTCTTTCAACCTCAGCTATGTTCCGGGCTGTAATGCAGGCACAGGCACGTATGGAACGGTACACCAGACAGGGTCTGAGGGAGCTTAGAGCACATCGCACCGCTATGAATGACACTATGCATGATGTTGCAGCTGCCATCCGTAATTTCAGCGAGGTCATTGATAGACGTTGGGGGGACACATTAGATCTCTTCCACAACTACATGTCCAGGAGCCAGGACAGTGCAGGATGGTTGAGGCGTCGATGTGGACGTATGCCAGCAACATCATCAGCTGGCAGTCATCGTGGATGACAACAAACCCACAGCCGCTTCCATAGTGCCAGTACCAGCCCCAGCAATGCTGGGTCTGTGCTGTCATTACACCATTCTAGAAGACCACGTGCACGTGGCTCTGGACAGTCCCAGCAGGGACATGTGTCCAGTCAACAACCCACTGCTTCTGATGACAGTACCCAGTCTGGCTTAGTACCTGATACTGTCTGTAGCACCCCTGCCAGGCACAGGTACAGTGTCCGTGGCCAGAGACAGTGATCTGTATGACCTGGCAGGTACAGTCTGTGGCTGTCCACAAACACCCGCATATGACAGCCACGTGGTGGAACCGTGTGCAAGCATACACACACACACACATAATGCTAACACCTAGGGCTAACACAAACACACACACACACACACACATCGCATCAACATTGCCCCATGTTGTACTGTTGTCCCTCACTAACACACACACACACACATACATGTCGATTGGATGTGTCACTGGCAGACTCTGGCAAACAAAGTACACACCCTGTGCATATGATGAAACTGTGCCACATCCTGCCATCTGTAACATTGATGCAGGAACAGGATAGCATGGTGCTGATGCTCAGGGTAACTACATAGCACTGTAGTAATAATATCATGTTGTTAACAGTACAGTGTAATGATATCGTTGTGGGTATATTCGAGCATGCATGATGCATTAACTATTATTGTCATTGTAGTTTTGTATACACCAGTGTTAATTCCCAAAGTGTACTGTCAGCACATGTGCCACATGGCTGTTTTGTGTACCTGTGCCTGCATGTGTTGGGTGTGGACAGTACATGTGTGATGTTTGCAGCACAGAGTTGCAGGTGTACATTTGTGAACATGGTTAGCATGGAACATGACATGGTTTGACAGTATGCTGTGGGTGATACGGTTTCTATATGTCAATGGTCTGCATTCTGGTACTATACACAGCCTACATAGCCTGACATTCCGTGGTCATTACATGCTGTCTGCTCAACTGATACACAGATGTAGGAACCTGGTGTCAGTGATATCCCTGCAGTACTACGCTATACCATTAGCCATTCTTACTGAGCCCCACACATCCCTGGGAACAATACTCTTTGGCATATAACAGTCTCATGTACATGTCAACACACTACAGATATGTTCATCCATGACTGCAAATGCATAAAGTGGCCTACAATGCATTCTACACATGACACACCTAACCACCACAAGGGTATCATTCTGACAGATACCTGTTGTCCAAGCCATGCTGTATTGCTGTAACGCAACTGTAGCATTGTCATCGGCATGTAGTTAACATAGTATTCCAACAGTACCATGTAGGTGGTAGCACCCATCATGTAGAACAGGTAATGGTGTGTACATGTGGACAAGTGTTATCTTGTCTATCCTGTGATATTCACATTTCCAAAGGTATTCTGCAGTCCCTTGGTGTATCACCTAAGCAAGACGGTGTCGGTATGCATATCAGCAACAGTTGCCGTACACCTACACTAGATGTCCATCACTCATAGACTTTGCTGTGTTTTAACATGTCTGACATATACTCCAGACATGAACCCTCACCCACATTAATCTATCAAAGCTTTCATGGGTGTGTGTCACATAGTTGGCGTAGGACACAGATCACTGCAGTAGCCTGCATTGTCACCAACATACAGGTATGGCCTAACGTCTGGTAAGCTGCGGCACATGCTGGCAAAGGTAACGACTGTAATCATATGAGGCAGGCTTCACACATAAGAACTATTAAAGGTCACAGGTAGATATCTGTATGTGGCACACACATACCTGATGTGTGCATTGAAATTACTGTTATAATAATATGTCATACAATAATAAAAGCAAAACACATTGACAAACTGTGTGACAAACACACACGTCATTTGTAGGATTCAAACCCCTACCTAACTATGTTACGATACTTGAGAGACACACATTAGCGCAACATGCTATTTGCATTACTGGATGCTTTCCCTTCTCCTGCTGCATTTATAGAGTGCTGACATCATCAGTCTTTCCAAAGACGAATGTACATCTTTTAGTGTGTTATCTCAGTCTTCAAATAGGCCATTTCTTTCACAGAGACTTGCATATATACACCCCCCCCCACACACACACACACAGGATTTGCAAGATTCAAACCCCTACCTAACTATATTAGGCTATTTGAAAGAGACACAGTAACACAGTGCACTATTCGCATTACTGGATGATTTCTCTTCCCCTGCTGTATTTATAGGGTGCTGACATCATCAGTCTTTCCAAAGAGGAATGTACATCTTTTAGTGTGTTATCCCAGTCTTCAAAAAGGCCATTCCTTTCACAGAGACTTGCATACATCCACACTTTTAGTGTGTTATCCTAGTTTTCAAAAAGGCCATTTCTTGCACGGAGACTTGCATACATACTCCCCACACACACAGCATTTGCAAGATTCAAACCCCTACCTAACTATGTTATGAAGCTTGAAAGAGACGCATTAGCACAGCGCACTATTCGCATTACTAGATTTTTCTTTTCTCCTGCTGTATTTATAGGGTGCTGACATCATCAGTCTTTCCAAACAGGAAAGTACATCTTTTAGTGTGTTATCCCAGTCTTCAAAAAGGCCATTCCTTTCACAAAGACTTGCATACATACCCCCCACACACAGCATTTGCAGGATTCAAACCCCTACCTAACTATGTTATGACACTTGATGATTTCGCTTCTCCTGCTGTATTTATAGGGTGCTGACATCATCAGTCTTTCCAAAGAGGAATGTACATCTTTTACTATCCCTCAGTATGGGGGATAACAATATCTGTGCATTAACAGACGCCTAGTTCAGGGTCACATATGCACACTGGCACTGCCAGGTTATGTTCTATACCATGCTTCATGACCACAGGACTTGTAAGACACAACACAAGTAAGGGGTGTATCCATATACATCACATATACACACACCTCTGGGTTGGTACCACTGCACTAAGCATGACAGGCCATACATATACAACTACCATTGTGCAAAACCGCCTTTTTGTTTGGTGTGTAGTTCAGACCACCCCCCCCCCCCCATACCCAGGAACTGCACCCGGCTTTCCTGGGAACAGTGTAGGATATGAAGGTCTTCACACACACCATTATAGTGGTTGACTTCAGGTACACAACTATTGACTGGGGATACTACTCAGGCCCTCAACAACATCACCCTACAGCCACTACAATTTGTGGATCCATGTGCTATGACACAACCAGTCACCACACCCAGAAGGGGGAATACATATTGGACCTAATCATCACCAACATGGGGACTCTGTGTTCCACACCAGAGGTAGAACCCTCATTGTTAAGATCAGACCATAAACAACTTTCCCTGGACATCCATATCCCATCCCCACCCCCAGCCAAGGAAATCACTGTAAAGAATTTCTCAAAAGCAGACTTTGCACTTGTGAAGACTGGGGTGGAATACTTCAAAGGCCCTGTGCTGGAGGATACTACAGCCCAATCTGCAGAATCCTTTACAAATGCATTGTATAAGCACCTGCAGGTATGCATTGATCAGGCTATCCCAAATAAAACCATGACTCCTCCAAAACAGGAGACCTGTCTGGTTGACCCCAGCCATATATAAGCTGTACAACAGAAGGAGGAAGCTACTACATAACAGAGCAATATCCCACAGAGGGAGGACATCTCTGAACAGTACTGGCAAGACACTTCAATCCCTCATATAATCATCACTTGCACATTTTGACAGTGTAATTGACCAGACACTACAGATAATCACAAGGCCTTCTTTAGTTATGTCAGGAATATGTGTTGAAACAACAGAGATATGCTCTGAATTGTTGCATAAAAGCACAAAATATGCCAAACCTATGGACATAGCCTACACTCTGGCAGACAGAGTCTGCTCAAATGCCCCCCCTTACCCCCCAAGTGTACAGATGCCCATCCCAAATGAATGTAACCTCCCTGACATTACAGATGCACAGGTGACAGGTGCCCTCTCCACAGCAAATAACACAGCATATGTATGGGACCGGACGGTGTCCCAGGCTGTGTCCTACATGAGCTCTGAGTAGAACTGAACACTCACATTAAGTCACTGTTCCAACTTAGCCTTACTACAGGATATGTACCCTGAGAATGGCATACAGATACAGTGCTCCCATTCAACAAAGGTGGTGCCACAATAGACCACAGGAACTAACTAAGCCTGACTAGTGTGATAGAAAAAGCTATGGAGCGTATTATCATGAAAGTCATAATCAACAACATTGTGAGCCTCCAGACAGTGGATCATACACAATTCGGCTTTGTTAAGGGCAGATCTTGCCTATTACATATAGCTCATATCTTTGAAATGGTTACTGAAGCCATGGATGAGGGCAAGGTAGTTCACACAGTCTACCTGTACCTTGCAGAAGCCTGCAACACAATACCCCACTCAGGCATCATACATATGCTTACCAGCTTAAATGTCAACCCCTATATCACTAGATGTGTTGCTATCTGCCTCAGGGATGGAACCCACATGGTCAGAATTGCAGGTGCCATGTCCAATTCCAGACCAGGTACAACTGGTGTCTCACTGGGCTCTGTTGTGGGACCTGTCCTGTTTGGTATGTACTTCTCTGAGGTTCAGACTAACACGGGGGGATTATGTCTAACAAACATCACAGATGACTGCTAACCGGGGCCATAAGCAACACTGCAGCTGACACATGCTTCCTCCATAAGGGTCTCACAGAGATGGATGCTTGTTGCCAGAGCCATGGCCTCGTGTTAAATGCTAAGACATGCATAGTCATCCCCTTTGGGGAAAACAAGGTGCACACAAATCACCACATAAGTGGTAATCCATTAAGTACAGAAGATGTATTTACAGATTTGGGGACCGACATAGATCGTAACCTCTCCTTTGCTAATCACATTGACAAAGTCATTGCAAAGACCTTTATATAACCCTCCTTATCACATGGGGGTTTGCATGTAGATCATGGGAGGTCATTGTGGCCCTCTACTAGTCACTCATCAGGCCCATGTTTGACTACAATGCCCCTTTTGGGGTGTACCTTACCCAACACCTGCAGCAACCACAGTGTCCTCAACAGTACCTCCCCAAGAGGATCATGGGCTACACACAGATGTCCTATGCAACTCAACTAACAGATCTCCAGCTTTACTCAGTTGCTTAACACCTACTCAGAGGTAATCTATGCCTGACGTACACAGCCATGTCAAACCCAGAAGTAATGGACATGCTCCATCTCATAACATCCAAGACCATTAGAGCTACACACTCCAGGGACTTAAACCTCAGCACAAAACTAAATAGGACATGCTGCAGGGATAGATTCATTACCCAGAGGCTCCCCTCACTCTGGAATTGAATCCCAATTACAGTTAGACATAGCCCCACGCCAACCCTCTTCCAGCAAAATCCAGCCGCATGGATGGGAAATTGCATATTCACCCCTGGGATCTCCACTGTGTCCCTGCTTGACAGAGGCACAGCAAACTAGCCTTGAAGGGTGCCTTCTGTGACCTACTTTACAGAGGCACAGTAGGCTACTCTACTGGGGAGGTGGACGCCAAATACACTCTGCCTAGGCTTATAAATTCCCTAGGGCAGACAGCCTAGCATCGACCTCTGCACCTATGTTTATGTTGGGGATGCACAATATTTGTTGCTGATACTGTTTGCAGGTCTTTATTGCCATAGCTTTCCCAGTTTCTATGAACAACTTGTGTATCTGCGTAACATGTTTGATCATGACAGGGTTCCAGTATATTAATATATGTGTCTGTTGTCATTTAACTGTGTGCACAGGGCAGGTTACTGGATCGTGGGAGGTTCCTGGCTTAACACATACAACTGCCAGATATGTGTGGCCGACTGCTATCTCAGACATGGCCTAAGTGTGTGAGCATGCCCAGTTCAGGCTTTCCATGATTTGTTGCCTGACATATGTCTCTTTTATCCAAGTGTGTGAGCATGCCCAGTGTGACCTTTCCATATGTTGTGATCTGAAGTCCACTACATTTGTGGCTGTGTGTGAACATGACCAATATTGACATTTATACTGTGTGTGTTGGAAGTCATGTTGTGTTCTTACTGCCAGACTCCTTTGTGTCATAACTCCCATGGAAACCCTGTGCCTGCAGGGTTTCCATGGGATAGTTTCCAAAGACTTGTCAACATTCTTTCTACTGGCTGAACACTGCAATACTGTCATGGTGTAGTGGTTCAATACTTTCACTATGGTGCACAGTCTCATGGGTTTGAGTCCCATCACTGCTTTAAATGTTCATACTGAGCATACCAAACTGGTTGAGGGCCAGTTGGGCAACTATGAGCATGCTGCATTTTGTTCAGCTATGGCCTACTTAAACCAGGCTTGTCCGACATTGCTGTGTATTCACCAACTTGGGTGGACATTGCCATACATTACTCCACATTGACCACAGTTGTACTAGTTGGTGTGTGTGATTCTCTTCATAGGTTCATACTAGGCTATCTGCCCTAGGGCATTTATAATCCTAGCCAGAGTGTGTTTGGCTTTCATCATACATTTTAAGTGGAGTTTGCCATGACATTTTTCAAGGTTAGTATACTGTGCCTCTGTCTAACAGTGACATAGAAGCGATACCCAGGGTAAACCTACAATCTCCCATCCACTCATCCAGATTCCTCTTGAAGCGAGTCAATGAGAGACTCTGGCTAACCTGGAGTGGGAGTTTACTCAAGAGTGGAGGGAGCCTCTGGGTTATGAATCTGTCAATCCAGCATGTCCAATTTATTTCAGTCCTGAGGTTCAGGTCTCTTGAGTGCGTATCTTGATGGGATTCTGATTTTCCAAGGTGCAGCATGTCCACTGATTCCAGATTGGACATGGCTTTATACATCAGGCACAGATCACCTCTGGGCAGGCGGTATGCCACTGAGTGGAGCTGCAGTTTCTTTAACCGGGCAGCAAATGGCAAGTGTTTGATCCTGCTGGTGAGGTACTTTTGTGGTCTTTCCAGCTGCTGCAGGTGTCTGATACGGTACATCCCACAAGGGGCACTGTACTCAATTATGGGCCTGATGAGGGATGAGTAAAGAGACACGATGACCTCCCCTGATCTACATGTGAATACCTTCATGATTAGGTGGGTTATATGAAATGTTTTTCTAAACACTTTGGCCACGTGGTTGTCAAATGAGAGATTGCTATCAACTTGGGTCCCCAGGTCCCTTATCACTTCTTCCATACTTAATGGGTTACCATCTATGTGGTAATTTGTGAGCACTTAGTTTTTGTCAAAGGGAATGACTATACACTTTTTTGCGTTTAGCTTGAGGACATGGCTCTGGCACCAGTTGTCTGTTTCTATGAGGCCCTTTTGTAGGATGCTTGTGTCAGCTGAAGGGTTGATTATGACGCCCAGTTTGCAGTCATCTGCAAACTTGTTCGGCCACAGTCCTTCTGTGTTGGCCTGTACCTCCGAGAAATATATACCAAACAAGCGAGGTCCCAGGACTGAGCCTTGTGGGATGCCACTTGTAGCTGGTTTGGGGTCTGACATGGCTCCAGCATTTCTGACCATGTGGGTTCTGTCCTTGAGCCAGTTTGCAACCCATCTAGTGACATAGGGGTTTATATTGAAGCTGGTGAGCTTATCTATAATGACCAAGTGGGGTATTGTATGGAAAGCTTTTGTGAGGTCCAGATAGGCTGTGTTCATAGGTTCATAGTTTCATAGGTTCATACTAGGCTATCTGCCCTAGGGCATTTATAAGCCTAGCCAGAGTGTGTTTGGCTTTCGCCACCCATGTTAAATTAATTTTGCTATGCCTTTTTTTGAGGTTAGTATACTGTGCCTCTGTCTAACAGTGACACAGAAGTGATAACCGGTGTAAACCTACGATCTCCCATCCACTCATCAAGATTCCTCTTGAAGAGAGTCAAAGAGGGACTCTGCCTAACCTGGACAGGGATTTTATTCCAGAGTGAAGGGAGCCTCTGGGTTATGAATCTGTCCCTCCAGCATGTCATTTTTATTTCAGTGCTGAGGTTCAAGTCTCTCGAGCGCATAGCTCGATGGGATTTGGATTTTCTGAGGGGCAGCATGTCCATTAATTCCGGGTTGGACATGGCTTTATACGTCAGGCACAGATCACCTCTGAGCAGGCAGTATGCCACTGAGTAGAGCTGGAGTTTCTTTAACCGGGCAGCATATGGCATCTGTTTGAGCCCTTTGATCCTCTTGGTGAGGTACTTTTGGGGTCTTTCCAGTTGCTGCAGGTGTCTGGTAAGGTACATCCCAAAAGGGGCATTGTACTCAATTATGGGCCTGATGAGGGATGAGTAAAGAGGCACGATGACCTCCCCTGATCTAGATGTGAATCCCTTCATGATTAGGTGGGCTATATAAAATGTTTTTCTAACCACTTTGGCCACGTAGTTGTCAAATGAGAGATTGCTATCAGCTTGGGTCCCCAGGTCCCTAATTACTTCTTCCATACTTAATGGATTACCACCTATGTGGTAATTTGTGGGCACTTTGTTTTTGCCAAAGGGGATGACTATACACTTTTTGGCATTTAGCTTGAGGCCATGGCTCTGGCACCAGTTGTCTGTTTCTATGAGGCCCTTTTGGAGGATGCTTGTGTCAGCTGGAGAGTCGATGATGACGTCCAGTTTGCAGTCATCTGCGAACTTGGTCAGCCACAGTCCTCTCGTGTTGGCCTGTACCTCCGAGAAATATATACCGAACAAGAGAGGTCCCAGGGCTGAGTCTTGTGGGATGCCACTTGTAACTGGTTTGGAGTCTGACATGGCTCCAGCAATTCTAACCATGTGGGTTCTGTCCTTGAGCCAGTTTGCAACCCATCTAGTGACATAGGGGTTTATATTTCAGCTGGTGAGCTTATCTATAATGCCCGAGTCGGGTATTGCATCGAAGGCTTTTGCGAGGTCCAGCTAGGCTGTGTGGACCACCTTCCCCTCGTCAATGGCCTTGGTGACTGTTTCAAAGAAATCAACCAGGTTTAAGAGGCTGGGTCTGCCCTTAACAAAGCCGAACTGGGTAGGATCCAGTGTCTGTAGGTCCCCAATATATTTATTTATGAGATCCATGATGATCCTTTCCATAGCTTTGCAGACCAGGCTAGTCAGGCTTATGGGGTGATAGTTTCCAGGATCCATTGAGGCACCACCTTTGTGGAGAGGGACCACTGTTGCTGTATGCAACATTTTGGGTACATATCCTGCAGTAAGGCTGAGATTGAATAGTAGTTTTATGTTTGGGTTTAGCTCTTCTTGGAGTTCATGTAGGATGCAGCCTGGGACACCGTCTGGTCCCATTGATGCTGTGTTTTTTGCTTTGGAGAGGGTGGCTCTTACCTGAGCATCTGAGATGTCAGGGGGGCAGCACTCAGCTGGGATAGATATTTGCCATTTTGGTGGGTGGGGGGAGAAGTTTGCGCTGAACCTGTCAGCTAGGATGTTGACAATGTCTGTGGGTCCGGTGTATTTTTTGTCATTTTGGACTAATTCTGAGCATATCTGGGAATTCCCACCCAAGATCCTAACATAACTAAAGAAAGCCTTGTGATTATCCTTAGTGTCCTATGCAATTTCTCTCTTGAAGCTGGCCTGAGGCGATTTTATGAGTGCCCGTAGTTTTTTGCTAATACTGATCAGAGATGCCTTCCCTTTTTGGGATTTTGCTTTATCATGTAGTAGCTTCCTCCTTCTATTGTATAGTTTGTTTATGGCTGGGGTCCACCAGACAGGACGTCTGCCTTTGGAAGATTGGGTCTTGGTTTTATTTGGGATTGCATGATCCATGCATTCCTGAAGGTGTTCATAGAATGCGTTTATAAAGGATTCTGTGGTCTGGGCCATATTTTCCATAGGCCCGGGGGCTTTGAAGGATTCCACCTCAGTTTTGAGGAGTGTAAAATTTGCTTTAGAGAAGTTTTTCACTGTGGTTTTCTGTGCAGGGGGTGGGGTCGGGATGTGAATATCCAATGAGATTAGTTTATGGTCTGATCTTACCAGTGAGGGATACACTTCTGGTCTGGAGCATAGAGTCCCCATGTTGGTGATGATCAGGTCCAGTATGTTTTCCCCTCTTGTGGGAGTGGTAACAAGTTGTTCCATAGCATTTGAGTTTATAAATTCTAGGAACCTTTGGGCTAGGGTGTTGGAGCTAGAGTAATGCTCCCTGTCTATGTTTGGGTAGTTGAAGTCTCCCAATATAATGGTGTTTGGAGAGACCTTCATATTTTCCAGTGTTCTCAAGAAGGCTGAGTTGGGTTCCTGGGTTTGGGAGGGTGGTCTGTAGCAGGCTATAAACTGGAAGGCAGTTTTACCCACTGTTAGTTGCACATGGATAGTCTCTGATGCTTCGTGCTGTGCCACCAACCTGGAGCTGTGGGTATTTTTGACGAATATTGATACCCCCCTCCTTTTGTGGTTCGGTCCAAGTTTTGGGGCCGAAAAGCATGGTATGATGTATAAACTGGTAGTGCTGGGGTGCTCTCGGGAGCCTTGAACCAGGTTTCTGTTACTGCACAGATATCGATGTTCTCCATGCTAAGGAGAGTTTCAAGTACATGCATCTTGAGGTTTAGACTTCTGGCATTGAGTAGCATTACTCTTAGTTTCTTATCCCTTGTGATACCTATGGAGGTGCGTTTGTCTTTTGAGCCTTGCCTAAAAAAGGCACTATGGGGGTAGCAAGAGCCTTTGCCAATATCCGAAAGCCCAGGGGTGGCAGGTGCAAGCCGTCCCTAGTGAAGCATTGTGGCTTGTCGAGCATGTCATCCCAGGCTGACAGGCATTGGATCCCCTTTGAATGACACCAATACTTAAGCCAATTGTTGAAATTGATCATCCTGTCTTCATAGTGTGGCATCATTCTTGGTGAGAATAAGATGCTACTCAAGGTCAGGGTCATACCAGCCTGTGCTACATGCTCAGAGAGCTCCTCTATGTCTCTCTTCATGTAGTCTAGGGAGGTACGTCTCAGGTCATTCACACCAGCATGGACAATGACTGAGTCATATTTGTACTTGCCTTTGAGTGACCTGAGTGCTTGTGTTATGTGGCGGATCCTAGAGCCTGACAGGCACCTCACGGTGACCTTCTCCTTGTTCAGCCTGGTGAGTGGGACGTCAGTGTGCCTGACGATAGAGTCACCTATTACAAGTGTATCAGGTGTGTTGTTTAGCCTTAAGGGCTGTGACTGTTTGGCACACTGGCTTTGTGAGCTATGTGCTGCATGTGGTTTGTTTTGTGGTAGCGATTGCTTGGGTGTCTGCTTTGGAGGTCTCTGCTGCTTAGGCAGATTTTTATTTAGAGCCTCCGAGTATGTTTTTGTGTGTTTATGTGTTTGGTTTGCTGTCGTGGTAGGTCTATGTGAGACTGGAATTGTAGTGAGTGTGGTTTCCTTCTCCTTCTGACTGGTTACGCTAGTACTGAGTTGAGAGAGCTTAGCTTCCAGTTTGGCTATATGGTTGCATCTCTCACATGTGTTGGAATTTGTTGGGAGGAGGAGAGGGTTGTCTGTGTACATGAGGCAGTTGTAACATTGCCTCAAGATTCCCAGATTCACCAGCTGGACCAGAGAGGAGATTGACAACTGACCTTTGGACTTGCTAGAATAGTATTGGGAATTCCTTTATAATTGAAAAAAGGGCCAGTGGGGAACAAGGTACTCAAGGGGAATTTGTGAGGGTATAGTGCTTTTAATTTTTTAGTACTGACTTATATAATTGCTTTAGTGGGCAAGTGCCAGGTAACTTAAATGCAATGTGTTACAAGTAACTTAAATGCAAAAATGACAAACAGTAACTTTCTTTCAAGGGAAACAAGGAAATAAGTACAGTAAGCAATGCAGATATCATTAGGGATCCACAGAAGCACTGAAAAGCCACGTTTTGGGTGGAATTAGTGTTTAAGGGAAATAACAAGCATACAAACAAAGCTAGATTCAGCAGGCCTGGATCTAGTCTATGCTACAGCAAACAAGGTGTACCAATTTCAGTAAGAAACAGTTGAAATATGCAGGCACTATAAGCCTCTAACCAGAAATTCCCAGCTCAGAAGGGCAAAGTCCAGCCTCTCCACCCACAAGAGTGCAGACCACGAACCTTCTTAATGTAAAATAACTGGCCTGAAGCCCAAGTGCTTAAACCAGAACTAATACATTTTTAGAATAACAGACACTGAGCCCTCAATCAGCAGTTCCCAACTTAGAAGGATGTAAGCTACCTGTCCCGCCACCACAGTGCAGGCCACAAACCTTCCTAATGTAAAACAACTGGTCTGAAGCCCAAGTGCTTAATCCAAAAGACTTAGAATGATAGCTATGCTTTAATGAAGTTACTACCAAGCAGTAATAAATACAACTGAATACTTTAAAGAATGCCTGATTAGTGCTCAAGTTATACAAACAAAGCTAGATTCAGCAGGCCTGGATCTAGTCTATGCTACAGCAAATAAGGTGTACCAATTTCAGTAAGAAGCAGTTCAAATATAATGCAAAATAACTGGCCTGAAGCCCAAGTGCTTAAACCAGAATTAATACACTTTTAGAATAACAGACACTGAGCCCTCAATCAGCAGTTCCCAACTTAGAAGGATGTAAGCTACCTGTTCTGCCACTACAGTGCAGACCACAAACCTTCTTAATGTAAAACAACTGGTCTGAAGCCCAAGTGCTTAAACTAAAAGGCTTAGAATGAGTTGCACCAAGCAGTAATAAATACAATTGAGTATTTAAAAGATGATGCAAATGCAAAATAAAGTAGGAAGAAACAGAAATACAGTAAATACAGATATTTATATATATATATATATATATATATATATATATATATATATATATATATATATATATTTTTTTTTTTTTTTTCGTGGAAAGAGAGAAAGGAGTAGCAGAAACTAAGCTGATTGGCCTTCTCAAATGTTCTCCCTGTACTGGGTAGAATGAGGTAATGACACCAGACTGGGAGGAGGGTCCCAGATCAAATTTACACTAGGGGATGGCAACTGCAAAGCCACCAACTATAAAAGCACTATGCCAACAGGGAGGGAGGGTAGGAAACAACTGCAGAAATGTTTCTCACAGCTGAAAAGCAGCAGTGAGCCTTTAAATGAAAGTTTTAAACAGCTAAAGGAGCCTCTAGAAAAAAGAGTTTAACTGCAACAAGTTATCAGAAACAAACAACCCAACAGATGCTTAATAAAAGTGGACAATTTCCAGTTAATACCTCACACACAGTGAAACTAGCTAGAAAAATACACAGTGCACAAATTGCTATAAATAACAAAGAAATAAAGAACAAAATAAACAAAAAACAGGATACTTAATGTTATATATTATAGCTCCGAGTTTGCTGAGTGTCCTTCCTTCGATTAGCTGAGTGTAAAATGGCAAAACACTCACAATTGAGTTTCTTAGGTAACAGAAAGTTGAAACCTGAGACAGCTTTTAAGAAAGAAATCTCAAAAGAACCAATGAGGTGCTTAGTCTAAGCTGTAGTCCAGGTGACCTCAGTCAGCCAATGACCTCAAACAATTCTCTCTCACTGAAATGCCTGATGGCTTTGGCTAAGCCAAGATGTCTCTGAATATGTGCTCAGGCACACAGCCTCCACAAACACTAGGCCCAAATACAAGCCTGAATATGGAAATGCTACAAATATACCCACTAGTTAGACCACCTTCCCCTCATCAATGGCCTTGGTGACTGTTTCAAATGACTCAACCAGGTTTAAGAGGCATGATCTGCCCTTAACAAAGCCAAACTGGGTAGGATCCAGTGTCTGTAGGTCCCCAATATCTTTATTTCTGAGGTCCATGATGATCCTTTTCATAGCTTTGCAGACCAAACTAGTCAGGCTTCTGGTCCAATAGTCTGCAGTATCCATTGAGGCACCACCTTTGTGGAGAGGGACCATTGTTGCTGTGCACTGCTCTTTGGGTACATATCCTGTGGTAAGGCTGAGATTGAACAGTGGTTTTATGTTTGTGTTCAATTCTTCTTGTGGTTCATGTTGGACACAGCCCAGGACACTGTCTGGTCCCATTGATGCTGTGTGATTTGCTTTGGAAAGGCTGGCTGTTACCTGGGCATCTGAGATGTCAGGGGGCCAGCACTCTGCTGGGATAGATATTTGCCCTTTTGGTGGGGAGGGGGGAGAAGTTTGCACTGAACCTGTCAGCTCAGATGATGGCAATGTCTGTGCGTTTGGTGTATTGTTTGTCATTTTGGAATAATTCTGAGCATATCTGAGAATTCCCACCTAGGTTCCAACAATAACTAAAGAAAGCCTTGTGATTATCCTTAGTGTCCTGCACAATTTTTATCTCAATGATGGCCTTAGACAATTTTATGCGTGGCAGTAATTTTTCAATAATACTGATCAGAGATGCCTTCCCTTTTTGGGATTTTGCTCTATCATATAGTAGCTTCCTCCTTGTATTGTATGTTTTTTTATGGCTGGGGTCCACCAGACAGGATGCCTGCCTTTGGACAATTTTTATCTCAATGATGGCCTTAGACAATTTTATGTGTGGCAGTAATTTTTCAATAATACTGATCAGAGATGCCTTCCCTTTTTGGGATTTTGCTCTATCATATAGTAGCTTCCTCCTTGTATTGTATGTTTTTTTATGACTGGGGTCCACCAGACAGGATGCCTGCCTTTGGAGGATTGGATCTTGGTTTTATTTGGGATTGCATGATCCATGGGTTCCTGAAGTTGTTCATAGAATGCATTTATAATGGGTTCTGAGGTCTGGGCCATATTTTCCACAGGCACAGGGGCTGTGAAGGATTCCACCTTGGTTTTGAGGAGTGTGACATTTACTTTAGTGCAATTTTTCACTGTAGTTTTCTGGCCATGGGCTGGGGTCGGGATGTGAATATCCAGTGAGATTACTCTATGGTCTGATCTTACCAGTGAGGGATACACTTCTGGTCTTGGGCATAGAGTCCCCATGTTGGTGATGATCAGGTCCAGTATGTTTTCCCCTCTTGTGGGAGTGGTAGCAAGTTGTTCCATAGCATTTGAGTTTATAAATTCTAGGAACCTTTGGGTTAGGGTGTTGCAGCTAGGGTAATGCTCCCAGTCTATGTTTGGGTAGTTGAAGTCACCCAATATAATGGTGTTTGGGGAGACCTTCATATTTTCATGTGTTCTCCAGTCAGCCAAGTGTGGTTCCAAGTGTAGCTATGAACTGGAAGGCGGTTTTACCCACTGTTAGTTGCACATGGATAGTCTCTGATGCTTCATGCTGTGCCACCAACCTGGGGGTGTGGGTATCTTTGACAAATATTGATACTCACCTTCCTTTTGTAGTTTGTTCCATGTTTTGCAGCTGCATAGCATGGTATGAGGTGTAACCTGTTAGTGCTAGGGTGCTCTTGGGAGCCTTGAAGCAGGTTTCTGTTACTGCACAAATATCAACATTCTCCAAGCTGTGGAGAGTTTGGAGTGGGTGCATCTTGCAGTTTAGACTTCTGGCATTGAGTAGTATTACTTCTAGTTTCTTATCCATTGTGATACCTATGGAGGTGGGTTTGACTTTTGAGCCTTACCTAAAAAAGGCACTATGTGGGTGACAAGAGCCTTTGGCAATATCCAAAAGGCCACAGGTGACAGGTGAAAGCCATCCCTAGCAAAGCATCATGTCTTGTCGAGCATGTCATCCCAGGCTGACAGGCATTGGATCCCCTTTCACTGACACCAATACTTAAGCCAATTGCTGTGATTGATCATCTTGTCTTCATATTGTGGCATCATGTTTGGTAAGGGTAAGATGATACTCAAGGTCATCAAGTTTTCATATACTACATGGTGGTAAATGCTGTTTAGCACTACCTTACATTGCTTAACACATGGCCATCATGCCTTAGGTGGTGTGCAGGGCTGCCTATGTCGGATGCACATACTACACTCCCTGCACATGTTTGAAAGCAGGTTGCGTCAACTTAGGCATCCCTTTCACTATATGTGGTAGTCAGAGAGAGGTATAATTTCCAGGGTTCCTACTGAGCCAGTGTATGTGCTATGCGTTGCCTCTTTGCCAAGGCCATGGCATACTGGGCACGCCTCCTTCTGCCTACTGGGGCAGACTCAGGTTGTTCCTCCTCCGAGTCATGCTCTGCCTGTGATGGCCTTAGCAATGGTGGGTGGCTGTTTGGCCCAGACCTATGCTGGTCCTGCTGCAGCTGTTTTCGCAGAATCATATTATGTAGCACAGCACATATCATGACAATTTGGGTACATGTAGTTGGTGAGTATTGCAAGGCTCCACCAGATGTGTCCAGGCACCGGAACCGTGACTTGAGCAACCCAAACACAGTCTCAATTACATTTTGTGTTTGTGCATGGGCCTCATTATGGCATTCCTGTTCAAGTGTGTGTGTGTTTCTGATGGGTGTCATCAGCCACGGCTCCAGTGCATAGCCAGCATCCCCCAGTAAGTGACCATGTGGGATGTCCCCATTGGCAAATGTCTGGTACTGTTGCGTCAGATAAACAATGTTCTCAGTAGAAAAACCACTTTAATGTGAGGAGCAAAGCTTTCGGATAAAATCCTTTATCAATACTGAAAATACAAATGCAAATGCAGAGTATATATAGGTCTAAAAAGGTCATATGACCGGCAGCCAAGAAGTCACATGACCCAATCATTAAAACAAAACATGTAGAAATAAATAAATATGCAAAGCTAAAAAATGCAACAGCATAATGCATACATGAAAACAAAAAACATTTAAAAAACAAAGAAGAATGTATATTTAAAAAAAAAAGAAGAATGTATATTTAAAAAAAAAGCAAAGTTTTAACCTAAAAATCACATGTACAATCATATACATAAAGAGAAAATCTCATAATCTAGATCTACTCATTCTAACCAAAATAGGTTTAAGGCTGACAGTACTATTCAAACCAGGGGGTGAGTCACCCATCAATCTAATTATCCAGTTGTATTCTTTAATTTCTAATTTGTTATTGATATCACCACCTCTGGGTGAGGGTGAAACATGGTCTATAGCTTTAAATTTAAATACATCCTGTTCACCAAAACATAGCCTGTGTTTATATAAAGCATTAGTGTCCACACATCTTGGATTGGACTTGTGTTCTGTGATCCTATCTTTAAGTTTACGTGTGGTTTTACCCACATAGAAAGAGTTGCATAATACACAGGTAGCAAGGTAAACCACGTGGGTGGTAACACAAGTAGCAGTTACATTGAACCTAAACAGCCTCTTACTGACTGGGTGTTCAAAGATACCTAAATGTTCATCATCAATGTCATCACAGCACGAGCAATTATAACATTTTCATGTGCCCATAGTGCTGGATGGATGTGTTGTGATATTTGTAGGAAAATCTTTGTAGGAAAGGAAACATTTATTTAGTGGTTTGAACCCATATAAAGATAATGTAAAGTTCTTTCAACGATTTGTGGACGACTGTTTTTTGATTTGGGGGGGGGCACATTACAGGATTTGAATGATTTTATGCTGTACATCAATTTGATCTCATCTTTTTTGAAGTTCAAAATGTGTTCATCTGAAATTACTATTAATTTTTTAGATATCAACTTGAGTCTTGACGGTGGTACACTTAGAACAAGCCTCCATAGAAAGGAAGTCTGTGCAGGAAGGTATACTCATGCAAGTAGTATGCATGCGCCACATGTTTTTAGAGGTACTGTCAGGTCTCAATTTTATAGAGCCAGTAGGTTTAACACGGAAGATCCTAGCTTCTCCGAACAGTTGAATGAGATGATAGCTGATTTCACTAACAGTGGTTATGATGCTACCATCTTAAATAATGAGAAACTAAATGTGCTAGAGGAAAGAAAGTCGAGGGTGGCCCCTGTTATGTTAAATGACGCCATAGAAACACAAGCTGTTGGCATGCCCAATGTGTCCATCCAGAATGAGATGAAAGTAAGATACGTTACTTCATTTAGTACAAAAACACCATGTATTAAACGTATTATCCATAAGAATTGGCTAATCTTGATGGCATCTGAAGAGCTAAAAGCAATGCTGGGCAATGTCCCATTTTTTGCATATCGTAACATGAGAACCCTCAAGAGTGTCCTCTGTTACAAAGATTTTCCTACAAATATCACAACACATCCATCCAGCACTATGGGCACGAAAATGTTATAATTGCTCGTGCTGTGATGACATTGATGATGAACATTTAGGTATCTTTGAACACCCAGTCAGTAAGAGGCTGTTTAGGTTCAATGTAACTGCTACTTGTGTTACCACCCACATGGTTTACCTTGCTACCTGTGTATTATGCAACTCTTTCTATGTGGGTAAAACCACACGTAAACTTAAAGATAGGATCACAGAACACAAGTCTGAAATCCGAAGATGTGTGGACACTAATGCTTTATATAAACACAGGCTATGTTTTGGTGAACAGCATGTATTTAAATTTAAAGCTATAGACCATGTTTCACCCTCACCCAGAGGTGGTGATATCAATAACAAATTAGAAATTAAAGAATACAACTGGATAATTAGATTGATGGGTGACTCACCCCCTGGTTTGAATAGTACTGTCAGCCTTAAACCTATTTTGGTTAGAATGAGTAGATCTAGATTATGAGATTTTCTCTTTATGTATATGATTGTACATGTGATTTTTAGGTTAAAACTTTGCTTTTTTAAAAATATACATTCTTATTTTTTTAAAAAAATATACATTCTTCCTTTTTTAAATGTTTTTTTGTTTTCATGTATGCATTATGCTGTTGCATTTTTTAGCTTTGCATATTTATTTATTTCTACATGTTTTGTTTTAATGATTGGGTCATGTGACTTCTTGGCTGCTGGTCATATGACCTTTTTAGACCTATATATACTCTGCATTTGCAATTGTATTTTCAGTATTGATAAAGGATTTTATCCGAAAGCTTTGCTCCTCACATTAAAGTGTTTTTTCTACTGAGAACATTGTTTGTCTTGCTGGACCTCTTGGCATTTGTGTTTGGACTGTTGCGTCAGATGCCAGATATGGGAATCATCTCCAACATGTGCTGACATGGCATCCAGGAACTGGGGCAGTACCCTGGAGGCTAATGCCTGTGATATCCCCATCATATCACCAGTTGGTCTCTGGAAGGTACCTGTTGCTAGTTTTCTTAGGCCAACAAATACCTTTGTTTCCACTGGGATGGGTTCCCCTCTGTTGGGTCTGTGTGTGAGGCGTGGCCTGCACAGCTCAACAATTTGCTGCAGGAGGTCTCTGTCCACTCTATAGCGCTCCACTATCTCCAGCTCATGTAACCCCTGGTAGGTGACCCTGGGCCTGTACACTCTTCTCCGTCTCCTCACTGTGGGTTGTCCGGCAGCATTTGCATTGTCACCACCCTCAGCATGTTGCATATGCCGCCTTATAACAGCAATGGCAGCCCCTAGCATTTTCTGTCTGAGTGAAGCTTTTTCAGTTTTCACTTCTAGTAGCTTACTCCAGTGTTGCAGTGTCTCTAGAGAGAAACAAACTGCACTGCTGTTTGCAGAGTTTTAAGTGCTGGGCTGGGCTAGTATTCTGCCTGTGTAATTGCCTGATTCTGATTGTTTTCACCTGCTAGCTCTACTAGTATTCCCTGGTAGCTTCCTACTATTTGTTGTGCTTCCTTTTTCCTTTCTGTTTCCTCAGGGGGGAGCGACACAGATACAAGTGCAAACATGCTCACAGCAGCTCACACATGCGCACACATGCTTAGACAGACTAGAACTTGCTTATTCGGGTTAAAACACGCGTACACAAGCACAAACACACTTACAGGTCTTTAAACAGCCTTATACATGCTTACTCTGGCTTAAACGCGCACTCACGCTTTCACACATGCACTCTGTCTTACTCGGGTTTACAGGCGCGCACAAGCATGCATACCCGCTCAGCAAGAAACTTTGGTGTTATCCACAGTATACACCTTCCATTTCCTGGCTTTTCCTGGCCTACCTGTTGACATACCCCTTTCCATGATGTCTAACTGACAGCTGACATATGCCACTCTGCTCCTATGAGCTTCACTACTTTCATACATACCCCCCTTGTGATGTCACCTATCTCCTACTCTGTTACTCCCCATATCCTACTCCTACACTCCACTGACTGTGCTCATTTGCTATATAAAAGTGCGATTCACTATCCTATCACTCATTTACATAGGATTGCCTACTAATGCTTGGTTACATGTCTTAGACTGGGCTTCTCCCCTTAGCAAACCCTACTCGGTGGCCATGTTGTCTTCAGCCTGCTATTCCCTTACATTGTAATTTAACAGTTTTCATAGATTCCACGTTTGTGGCTTTTATTTTCTTATTTTATAATTTTTTTAGCGCACCCCATTTGCGCGGCGCTGCACTACGCTTAAACATAGGAAATCGCCGGAAAAAAAAAATAATTTTTATTTTAATTTTTCATCTGGGAACATTTCCAATGGCCATATATTTGGCCATTTGGCATGCTTCTTCAACCATATGCAACCTTTATTTGGAGCTGACAAGG
This sequence comes from Protopterus annectens, assembly GCF_019279795.1. Taxonomy (NCBI): domain Eukaryota; kingdom Metazoa; phylum Chordata; order Ceratodontiformes; family Protopteridae; genus Protopterus; species Protopterus annectens. The sequence continues at coordinate 1,476,870,583 of NC_056737.1, forward strand.
CTCCATTGTGCTATTTGCAGAACGGTACTCAGTTGTCAACTGAGTACATTTCTGCAGCTAACACGGCTCCTACTTGGACAGGTGTGTGCTTCCTGGATCGCAAATTTACCTCATCTGCATGCCTTTCAGCTCCAAGTGAGGTAATTTGCATATCCCAGCCCTGTCCGTGTAGGAGACATTTTAGGGGCTCTCTTACACGACCCTACAAGCTGTTCCTGGATCGCTCTTCGGACATGATGGCTGCATGGAGTCTTACTCTACTCGTACACTCCATGCAAGCCATTGTGAATCTGGCCGAATAAGTATATTGCTATTGGCTGATGTGCTCTGTTCACTTCTTACTTACTATAATTGTTTGCTATAAATAAAGCATTTTAGTGTGACAAGCCTGTCATTTGCTGCAGGAAGATACACTTTGAACTAAATGCTTCATTTCTGACTAGCTGAAACTAGATCTGACTCTAGAAAATTGAAGACGGAAATACTATACAAAGAGACGTTTTCTTGAATTGCTTAATTTTTAGTGTATTGATATAACCTGCTCTGTTTTATTGCTGAATTAAATTAGATTACTTGTTTCCTTTCTGTGGGAGAAGTGAATCCAGACTAGTTTTAGGTGTTACTTGCTGGTGAGGCACAGACTAAGCATATAACTTTTGTCTGGTGTGCTCTATTGAGCTTTGTTTTGCTATAATTATTTGCTGTCATTTAGGCATTTTGGATCACTGCAGCACAGCTTACAACAGAGTTATAGACACAGGAATTTCAATCCATAACTTTCTCAGTACCACCTGCCTACATTAAAGCATATTTGTAGTATAACTAGTGGCACCTTGAAGCACAGAGTTACAGTTGTTTGTACAACGGGCTATGCTGTACACCTGTTTTCTCCAAGTTGCCTGTAACTGAACATTGCTGCTCCACAGCAGTACTACAATGGCCAAACCAGACTGAAATGATTTTAGATAATTTGTACTGCATAGTTGCTTAATATCACTTCACCGTTCATTGATATACTGCCAACATATGTTCAATTTCTCATTTAGCCAGCGAAGTGGGGTACCTCTAGCAACAAAATTCAGTTGTACCATTTACATCCTAAATACATCTATGTAATATACATTCAATTTTCTAAATCTCTGAACTAAAATGGAGGGCCAGACTAAGTGTATCTCTTCTGTTTCCAGACTCATAACATGTGGTATCTTCAGGCAGCGCAATGCAACATCTGACTGATGGTCATAGATCATGAACATTTACCTAGTACAAGGCATTCTGTTTATGAAAAATGCAAACATTTAACTAACATTGAGACCTTCCTCTCTCAAAAAAAAAAAAAAACTGTGAGCAACTCACATTTCCACAACACTCTACACCAAATCACACTAAAATGTCTTATGCTGAGGCTTTACAAAGCATCTTAGACCCATGATGACAAGATCTCAGTGAAAATATATCATCACATCACCATATGGCAAACTTACAACAAAGAGTTATCAAACTTTAAATCTCTCAAAATCTAGTACACTAGACCACTGTGAAGTTAAACATGTTTTAATAGTTGGTGACTCTACAGTGAGACACATCAATTCTCCTCTCATTTGCCTGAGCAAGGGCAGACAGATAGTGAGTTTATTTTATGTACTAGGACATCTGATATCTCCGTGGCACTTTGGGCCCCTTCCAAAAAACATGTGTGACTACAAGATGGTAGTGGTCCATCATAAGGTGAACAACTTCACTAGCAAAACCTTAAGGGATACATAAAGAGAAATGTAAGAAATGCAGGTAGGACTTCCCTTTCTAAGCATGATGCCTAGGTACAATTAAATGATAATTTGCTTCAATAATTGAGTAAATAGTTGGTCTTATTTCAAGGTAATTTCATATGTGCCAGCATGGAACAACATGCTCGATAGTCCTACATGCTTTGCCACTGATGGTCTGCATGACCTATTCAAAGTCTTCCCCATACTGACTAAAGTCTTTGATGTCCGCATAGTTTGCTTTTTTAGGCAGAGTTCAGACAATTAACACCCCAAATGTAACTGACATATCAAATTCAAAACAGGACCATATTAAGGTCATTCTGCCCAGTGCCAGAAGTCTGAACAACAGAAATACTGATCTTGAAGCTTTCCTGCACTTGGAATGCATCTGCGACTGGTTTTGTATTCAGAAAGCACCCTTACCATACCTAGTTTTTTGTGCTTACCTGTGGTTGTGTATGAATATTTGTTAGGGGCAATATCACCTTTATACAGATTCCCAGAAACCAAGAAACAGAAATTATTGAGCTCCAAATCACAGTAAGCACGACCAGCTATCAGTTTATAGCCTGTGGCAGGACAACCACTATGACCCTAACAATCATGTAAGGTTCCTAAATGAACTTAACAAACTCTCTATAAATAAGAACTCTGTTCTTTAAGGAGACTTTAAATACCTATCAATAAACTGGGGTACCTAGGATATCCCTAATAATTCTTAGGTTCATAGGTTCATAGGTTCATAGGTTCATACTAGGCTATCTGCCCGAGGGCATTTATAAGCCTAGCCCATCGTTTTGTGGCTTACACCACCCCTTTAGTATGGGGAACTATACCCATTATTTTGCTGTGCCTCTGTCGAGCAGTGACACTGAGGTAATTCCTGGGGTATATCTGCGATCTCCCATCCATTGGTCAAGATTTCTCTTGAACAAGGCCAGCGAGGTGCTCTGCCTCACATGTACCGGGATTTTGTTCCACAGCATAGGGAGTCTTTGGGTGATGAATCTATCCCTCCAGCACGTCCTATTAATAGCCGTGTCGAGGTTTAAGTCTCCGCCCTTGTGGCTCTGATGGATCTAGATTTTTTGAGGTGAAGCATATTCATCAAATCTGGGTTTGACATGGCCTTGTATGTTAGGCAAAGGTCACCTCTGAGCAAGCGGTAAGCGACTGAATAGAGCTGGAGTTCTTTCAGTCGGGCAGCATAGGACAGATTTTTGAGACCCTTTATCCTTTTGGTGAGGAACTTTTGTGTCCTCTCCAGCTGCTGCAAGTGTCGGGTCAGATACATTCCGAATGGGGCATTGTACTCAATCATTGGTCTGATGAGTGATGAGTAAAGGGAGACTATGACCTCCCTTGATCTAGATGAGAATCTCTTCATGATAAGGTGGGCAATGTAGAAGGTCTTCCTAACTACTTTAGCTACATGGGTGTCGAATGACAGACTACTATCAACCTGGGTCCCCAGGTCCCTGATAACTTCTTCTGTGCTCAGTGGATTGCCACCTATTTGGTAGCTAGGGGTAACCTTGTTTTTCCCGAAGGGTATGACTATGCATTTTTTGACATTTAACTTTAGGCCGTGGCTCTGGCACCAGTTATCCATTTCTGTGAGACCCTTCTGAAGGATATCTGTGTCAGATGTGTTTTCTACTATGGCGCCCAGTTTGCAGTCATCTGCAAACTTTGTCAGCCATAACCCTCCTGTGTTTGCTTGTACTTCGGAAAAGTAGATGCCAAACAAGAGTGGGCCCAGGACTGAGCTCTGTGGGACACCACTTGTGACAGGCTTTGAGTCTGACATGGCGCCAGCAACTCTGACCCTGTGGGTTCTGTCACTCAGCCAGTTTGCAACCCATCTTGTGATGTATGGGTTAACATTTAAGCTGATGAGTTTTTCAATGATACCCGAGTGGGGTATTGTATCGAAGGCCTTAGCCAGATCGAGGTAGGCTGTATGGACTGCCTTTCCCTCATCAATGGCTTTGGTGACTGTTTCGAAAAAGTCAACCAAGTTTAAAAGGCATGATCTGCCTTTGACAAAGCCAAACTGGGTTGGATCCAAAGTCTGCAAATTCCCTATGTCTTTATTTATGAGGTCCATTATGATCCTCTCCATGGCTTTGCAGATAAGGCTTGTCAAGCTAATGGGCCGGTAATTTCCAGGGTCTGTGGAGGCACCGCCTTTGTGAAGTGGGACCACAGTTGCAGTGCGCCACTCCCTGGGTACGTATCCAGAGGTAAGACTTTGATTAAACAGCTGTCATAGCTGTGGGTTTAATTCCTCATTGAGTTCGTGGAGCACACAGCCGGGGACACCATCGGGTCCCATGGATGCTGTGTTTTTTGCTTTGGAGAGAGCAGTTCTCACTTGGGCGTTGGAGATGTTTGGGGGGCTGCACTCATTTGGTATAGATATCTCTCCGTTGGGGAGGGGAGAAGTTTGCACTGAACCTGTCAGCCAGTATGTTGGCAATGTCTGTAGGATCAGTAATCTTCACATCATTTTGAACTAGTTCTGAGCATATCTGGGAGTTTCCTCCTAGGTTTCTAACATAGCTAAAGAAGGCCTTATGATTGTCTTTTGAGTCTTTAGCTATTTTTCTCTCGAAATTTGCTTTGGATGATTTTATGAGAGCTCTTAGTTTTTTACTTATAGTGATCAAGGGTGTCTTACCTTTTAAGGATTTTGCTCTATCTTGTAGTAGCTTCCTCCTTTTGTTGTAGAGTTTGTTTATGGCTGTGGTCCACCAGACTGGACGCTTGCCTTTGGTACAAAGAGTCTTTGTTTTGCTTGGGATTGCCTTATCCATGCAGTCCTGCAGGTGCTAGTAGAAGGCGTTTGTAAGTGATTCAGTGGCTTGAGTATTGTTTTCCACGGCTCGGGGCCTGAAAGGAGACCACACTAGTCTTTAGAAGTGTGAAGTCGGCTTTTGAGAAGTTCTTTACTGTGGTCTTTTTTATTTCAGGTGGGGGTGGGATGAGGACCTCCAGCGAGATTAGTTTGTGATCTGATCTCACCAGTGAGGGGTATACTTCCGGTGTTGAACATTGTGCTCCCATGTTCGTGATGATGAGATCAAGTATGTTATCTCCTCTTGTGGGGATGGTGACTAGTTGTTCCATGGCATTTGAGTTTATGAATTCCAGGAACTTTTGGGCTAGGGTGTTTGGGCTTGAGTAGTGTTCCTAGTCTATATTAGGGTAATTGAAGTCACCTAGTATGATGGTGTTTGGTGATACATTTATCCCTCTAGTGTTTTCAGGAAGGCCATGTGAGTTTCCTGAGTTTGTGAGGGTGGCCTGTAACATGCTACAATTTGCAAAGCAGTCTTGCCTATGGTTAATTGCACCTGGATGGTCTCCGATGCATCGTGCGTTGCCACCAGTCTTGAGGTGTGGGTGTCCTTGATGAATATGGATACCCCCCCCTCCTTTCTTGGTATTGTCCGGATTTTGGGGCCGGAACGCATGATATGAGGTAAAACCTGATAGCGCTGGGGTGCTCTCAGGAGCCTTGAACCAGGTTTCTGTCACAGCACAGACATCGATGTTCTCCATACTGAGAAGGGCCTCGAGTGCGTGCATTTTGAGATTTAGACTTCTGGCATTGAGCAGCATTACCCTTAGTTTTTTCCTTTTTTGTGTTCTAGGGTGGTAGGTTTAGAATTTGAGCCTTGCCTAAAAAAGGCACTATGGGGGTGGCAAGAGCCTTTGCCAATAGATTTAGTAAACACTTCCTGGACACAATTGTTAACAAAACCACCAGAAGACATAATATTCTTGATCTTCATGTATTCTTGTGCTTTGTGCACAATTTCCCTGGAATCTCCGTCCCCGCTTAAGTCAGATCATAAAATAATGACCTTCACTTTTAAAACCACTAAAGCTGCTGAGATCCAAAATGGCCACCGACCTATAAACACTGCAGTTACCTAGTTCTCCAAACACCAATATAAAAAACTAATTTTTCTGACAAAAATCGCAATCCAGGGAAAAAATAAAACTTGATAGTCATCAAGACTAACTGCTACAACTTGGAAAAACTACCAAAAACAGAGGAGAATACTGAAAAATAGGAAGATTACCTTTGATACTGCCAGGATTCCTTCACACGTCCTCTGCTAGCTGGGAGACTGAATCACCTGGAGGCCAAATATCTTCTTGCATCTTCTAAGCAACAAAAGATAAATAATGCCGACAGACTCAGATACCATGGACTCACAAACTACTAAATTACGTTTTTAGCACTTACATCTCCAGAAAAAGACATTAATACTAAAAGGCCTAGAACTGGGAAACAAGAAACCACTAACTCATTCAGTAAAAATAAAACTGAATCTACAAACCTTGATGACCTAAAACTTGCTCTACAGCTTCTACAATTAGCCTTACAAAATTTCTTAGACCAGGTAAAATATTTTGGGGATTCTATTAACCACATTGCAACCAGAGTGGAAAAAGCAGAAGCCAGAATCTTTGAAAATGAAACTAAAATCAAACAACTCTAGAAGGAATCTAAAGCTTACAACAAATCTATACAAGAAATGCAGCATAAAATCGTGGACCTAGAAGCAAGATCCAGACGTAATAATATCATCTAGAGAGGTATACCAGAAAGTATTGAGCAAAACAAACTACTGTAAACAATTCTGGCTATATTTGGGGCTCTACTTGAAAACACCACTGAAGCAAGCCAAATAACAATAGAAAGAGCACACCAAGCCCTACGGCCATCATTAGACTCCACTAAACCATGGTTAGTGTATGTAAAATTGCTTAATTTCCAACATGCAACCAGAATCCTTACATCTGCAAAAAAAGAAACGTGATCTGGAATGGAAATAAAATACTCTTTGCCCAAGACCTTCCTCTACAAATTAAAATGGAACGTGAAAAACTATCTCCATTTTGTAGCTTTTTGATACAAAAGCAAATCAGATTCCAAATGAAATACCCCCACACACTTCACTTTCAGCATCAGGGGATCAAATACAATGTCAGCAACACCTGAGAAGTGAAGAAATTCTTCTTAAATGTCTTTAACACAGTTCCTGAACTACTTACTACCAAAAATAACAAATAAAAAAAGCAGCATTGTGGCATAAATAAGATGATCGCATGTGACTGAAATAAGGTAAAAATAAGCTTCTCACCATTTTGGTACTGTTTGTAATCGAAGAGAAATAATTCACGGATTTCTTGGCCGAAAATGACTCTCTGGTTCCATTAATACAGTGTACAAGGATCCAGCCATCTCAATCTGCCAGTCACTTCGTGTTTAACCCCTGAACCTAACTTCCCAGAAGCCTATTCATTCTTAAAATGCTACTACCAAATTACAGACATTCTCATGCAAGCAAGAAAAAGAAATAAGAACTGCATTCATAATGTTGGATTTACAATACATCTATCATTTTTGATCAGGAATAACACAAGTTAACCAGGAAATCATCAGTTTTGATTGACTTCACTTTGAATGCATTCTCCAACACCTTTGACTTGGCTTCACAAGCTAACCTTGCCATGCAATAACAGATTACACTCCCATCTAGTGGTCAGCACAGCAATTTTTTCATTCTCAATATTCTCTGCCCTGGTGTTCCACTCAACCGCACATGGAACAGTGCAAATACCTACAAACTGTGAATTGCAATACAAAGTAAGGCATGACATTTGTTTCTTTTGACAATTAAAACTTCTGGAACCTATTTTTATATGGTATTTTTGCCTATAGTCCTATAAATAACTCCACATACAAGCTTTCTCAGACTTGGACAACAACTATGAATATTACACTGTGTTTTTTTTTCCCTCTTACATAGTAATGCAATACAACCTTCATGAATGAAGAAAGGAAAGGGAAGATGAGGAAAGGGCAATGAAAAAGGGAAGTAAAGAATTAAAAAAAGGCCAAATGAGAATGTGTATACTATTACTGTCACGTCTATCTATCCAAATAACTAGCATACCTCGATATTCATTCTAAACTTGTTAATGTGATGTTTCTAATAATAATACCCTCTCCTTAGTTGGTGGATGCGTGGTGTTATAAATAGTTGATAGAACAAATTGTGATGTTAAATGCTTCATAAGTTTAACAAATGATATAGAATGCATAAGTAGTATATATGCTCTGATTTGCTTATTGTTTTATGACTAACCACCTATTAGAAGAAAAATTTTCTTAGTATGAGCATGAGTGTACTAGACTTTAACAACAGTATATTATTAATATAGTAATACATCTTCTGTTATAAAATTAACAACCGATAAATCTGTGAGTTTATTACCCTGAAGCTTCTGGACCAGAGACAAGAAATACACCTGGAAACGCTAACATTTAACCCGACACATTTTATCATATATTAATACCATCATCATCATCATCTTCTTCTTTCAGCTGTTCCCATTAGGGGTCACCAAAGTGGATCATCTGTTTCCATTTCTTCCTGTCCTCTGCATCTTGCTCTGTCACACCAAACTCCTGCATGTCCTCTCTCACCACATCCATAAACCTTATCTTAGGCCTTCCTCTTTTCCTCAGTCCTTAGCATCTTTTTCCCAATATATCCAGCATCCCTCCTCAGCACATGTCCAAACCAATGCAATCTCTCATCTCTTGTATTGTCTTCAAACTGCCCAACCTGAGCTGACCCTCTAATATACTGATTCCTAATCCTGTCCATCCTAGTCACACCCAGTGCAAATCTTAACATCTTTAACTCTGCCACGTCCAGCTCTGACTCCTGCCTTTTTGTCAATGCCACCATCTCCAACCCATATAACATAGCTGGTCTTACTACCCTCTTGTAGACCTTCACTTTCACTCTTACTGGTACCCGTCTGTCACAAATCACTCCTGACACTCTTCTCCACCCATTCCACCCTGTGTGTACTCTCTTCTTCACCTCTCTTCCACATTCACCATTACTCTGAACTGTTGATCCCAAGTACTTAAACTCATCCACCTTTACCAACTCTACTCCCTGCATCCTCACCATTCCTCTACCCTCACTCTCATTTACACACATTAATTCTGTCTTAGCCCTGCTGACCTTCATTCCTCTCCTCTCTAGAGCATATCTCCACCTCTCCAGGGTCTCCTCAACCTGGTCCCTACTCTCACCATAGACCACAATGTCATCTGCAAACATCATAGTCCATGGGGCCTCCTGTCTGATCTCATTGGTCAGCCTGTCTATCACCACTGCAAATAAGAACCATACATTAATACCATCAGTGACAATTATTTCAAAAACTAGTATTAGCTCTTTAATTAATAACACAGCTTAATACCCCAATCAAGACACACTAGTCAACAAAACCTCAGGGTTATATAAATTATTACACTACCTTAACCAACACTAAGAACCCTCTCAACTTGCACCAATTTTGGGGGATATTCTATTTCACTACACCAAACTATATTGCCCCCCATTACTTTCCCTCATAATTCAAAAACCATGGAGAGCGAGAAGACTAACAGAAGTTAAAATAAGAGGACATTCTGTTTGTTATATGTACTATATATGTTTTTAATATGGGGCTAAAAGGTATCACAGCATTAGTAACAAGAAGATTTCCACCTAACCATTTCTGCTTTAACTCCTGTTATAACTCTTTATCATCCAATTCCCCATCTCTTCTGGGCATAGTACTTTAGTGAATAGGCACAAGTTTGATGCAGGAAGAATTATATGCCAATGTCCTACCTCTTTTATTTACTGTACCAACTACACCCATCACACGCATCCTTTACTGACGCACAGTTATAATAGTCGGCATGTGGTCATTTGATTCCTGGAATGTCAAAGGGATCCAACTCAAAAAGTAAAATGAAAACTACTTCTACATTTGACATTCAGATCCAAAGCTAATTTAATCCTCCTACAAAAACCCACATGCTACCAGCCAATGGAAACCCTCCCTGAAAAAACAAAATGGATTAAGAATATCATTGCCGCTGGCAAATCCCAAAATAGCTTAGGAGTAGCAATCATTATTTAAACTGACTTCCAGTGTGAAATCATAAAACATGATATGGACATGAATGGAAGGTGGTGCTATATAACAACTAAACCAGCCTGTTTAGACAAACCTATTCTAATATTAAACCTATACGCGCCTTGTGTAAATCAACACAAATTTATAATGTCTATTTATAAAATACTGATTGACTTCCCCTATCATTATTATATACTAGGAGGGGACTGGAACTCAATCCAAGACCCTGATATTGACAGATCCAACAACAATTCCAAACACAATAACCATGCCATGTCAGCACTCGAGGAACTTAAAAATTACTTTAACCTATTTGACCTCCATATATTCTAGCCCAATAACTCCCTCAAAAATAAATCTACCTTCTCCTCTATGTGTCATAAGTCTTGGTCCAGGCTGAATTTCTTTCTCATTTCCAATATATTTACTAAAAAATTCCTTTCACACAGAAACCAGATACCTATCAGATCATTCTAAGATTAACCTAACTATTGATTGGGATAACAATCAAACTAACAGTAACCAAGGGTATAACTGAGTCCTTAACTCTAACCTATTAAGGAAAAAAAATTCTACAAGAAGTAGGTGCCAGCCTGGACCAACCTTTAGACAATTTACTCTATAATCACCTACCTATGGATATTTACTGGGCCTCTATTAAATCCATAGTTAGCTGTACCTTTATAAGTAAAGCTTTATATTATAAAAAAAAAAAAAAAAAAAAAAAAAAAAAACTTCTCCAGGAGGAAGCCACTCTTAAAAATCAAATCATTAAGCTTGAATCCCAGCTCCAATTGCCCTTTAAACAAGAAACTGAAACTCAAATAACACAACTCCAACAAAACCTATATGATCTCAATGCTGAAAAACTAACATACAAAGAAATTAAAACTTTAGTGGATTACTCTGAATGGGCTCACATGCCATCTAAATTCCTGGCGAGGCTTATTAACCAAAACAAACCAACCCCAAACATAACAGAACTTATCTACCAAGATAAACTGTATCACACTACTCAAGATATCATACATATCTTTGAAAGTATATATACAAAATCCTACAGTCCATCAAACTTCTCTCATAATAAACCGGACCTAGATGCCTTTATAAACCAATTAAATTTTCCCACAATCAGTCCAGATCAACAAAAAATGTTATCCTCCCCAATCTCCCAGCAAGAAATTATTATGACAATCAACAAACTCAAAGCCAACAAATCACCAGGTCCAGATGGTCTTACAACTGAATTCTACAAAGCTTTCCCACAAAAATCATCTCTCTTTCTTCTCCATCTATTCAATCACATTACTTCCAGTGCTGTAAGTGATATATATCTAAATGCATCCAAAACAATTCCCATACCTAAACCAAACTCCAACCTCAAAAAAAACTTGAACTATAGACCTATAGCCCTAATAAATCTTGATATGAAAATATTTTGGTCAATACTAGCAAACAGAATTAAACCAATCATTCCAAACATTGTTTCCCCTGAATAATCAGGTTTCATAATACACAGACAAACCTTTGATCATACCCTTACCCTAGACACCATGATCAATCTCGCTACTCATACACGTACTCCTATCTACACAGACTCAGTGTAAACGTTTTGCTCACTATCTTGCCTCTCTTTAACATACCCAATAACTGCCTACAAGCTATCAAAACACTATACTCCAAGGTTCATACTTAACTACAAATTAATAAACACCTATCTTCTCAAATTGACATTAAGAATGGTGCCAGACAAGGATGACCTATGTCCCCCTATCCTTTTAATTTATACATTGAACTCCTTTTTCTCCTCATTTCTCAGAAAACTTTCCACCATATCCCCAATATCTTTAAAACTAAAATTACCCTAGTGGCTTTTGCTGATGATCTAAATCTTTACTACTCACTACCTAATTCAGACCTCCAGAAACTACTATTCACTATAGACACCTTTTCAACTTTCTCAAATTACAAAGTAAACCTAAAGAAAACAAATATCTTCCTTATTAACTCCCTGTGTTAGTTTTCCATGCACTCCTACGCAGCTGGTATTAAAACTAACAATTCATTAAAATATCTAGGAATATCCTTCCACCAGGATCCTAAACAATCATATACAAATAACATTATTAATCTCTGGTCAAATATACAACATGATATGGGCAAATGGGCAAAACTTGAACTTCCATTCCTAGCTAAAATAGCCACAATCAAAATGAATCTACTACCTAGATATCTCTATATATTTAATGCCTCCAATACCATTATCAACCTAAAACTCTTCAAAACCATTCACTCCACAATTTCTAAATTTAATTGGGTCACCAAATCAATCAGAATCAGTTATAATAAACTGACATACCATAAAGACTATGGAGGGTTAGGGCTGCCAAACTTTAAACTGTACTATGATATCATAAACTGTAATAGAGAAATAACAATAGCCAACCACACCCCTTCACCACAACAATGGTCTCCAACCTGGGCCAAACTATTACACAACTATATCAAAACACTATCCATAAACCCCAGAGCCCTCCCTTTCATTTACAATGAACATTTGAAAAATCTTAAAATGCACCCAATCATTAAATATAAAATCACTATCATACAAAGAATGTTCAAATCATTAAACCTATATTATGCATTCACTTCCCTACAACCTATCCACCTTAACCCCAATCTCAAAATGAATAACAACATGATTGACCTAAACAATTATCCCCTCCTCAAGAAACTAACCATATCTGATATATTTCCATTCAAGAACAATACTATCACTGAAATAAGAACACAATTAAAGCTCCCTAAAAGCTATGCTAGCATTTTAAGGCAAATTCGAGACCTTAGCCAATACATCATAAATAATCTTGATATCACTGCAAATGAAATTCAAACATGTAAAACAGTATGGCATCTCCTATCCTCAAACCAAAAAAATGCTATCTAACTCCTACAAACTTATTCAATCAATCAAAACGCAAAAAGAATTTATTTATTCTAGTTACTGGAAGTAAATCGATCTTTCAGTCACAAACAAACAAATATCTCAGGTGATCTAGCTTACCTCCAAACTTATTCCCCTTAAAAAAACTTAAATATATAAAGGTCATAATACTTCATAATGCCTAGCTCACTCCAATCATTATAAATAAAATATATCCACCCACCTCTCCATTTTGTTCTTATTGTGATAATTACAAGCTGATCTACTCCACATCTTCTGGGGCTGCAAGTGTACTTACAAGCTATGGTGCTCACTTAGAGTCCAACTAGAAAAAATGGGCCATGAAAAGTCCACCTTATCTTGAAATCTAGCTCTCCTACATATCATCCCTGCAGCCATCACTAAACTACAAACACAAATATTAATAACACTAGTTTCTTTACTTAAATACTACATTACATTGGAAGGATAGAGCATCACTCACATGAGAGGGTTTCAAACAATTAGCTACCAAACACCTACTAGCTCACAAATATTTAACCTACACTGAGAAATCTCACACTCACTTTACAGAATTTTGGAAATCCCTGTTTGAACATATTTTAGCTTGAAGTTGGTATATATAATCAATGATGGAATTTTGGCATATGTGTAAATAGTTCTTACTGTTTTGCATTTATATTTTATTATTCAGCAATGTATTGTCTGGTAATTTTACTACCTATCTATAAATTTTGATACATTTTACTGTATCTGTTTTTACAAAAAAAAAGGAAATAAAAAGATTTTATACAAAAAAATCACTAAAGCTGCTGATGGCAATATCTTGACATTCAAGGATTTCAGATGTACTAATCTTATCAAATTCTACAATTAATTCAATGTTCATGCATAGCAGAATCACCCTAAAATTTCCACAGTAGTAGCCTTCACAAAGGAGTTCAATGCTCACATAGATAAACATACAGTAAAGAGATTTTCAATCATATATAAATATAATGGGTAATTTAAAACCAAACTATCCTGGTTGTACACCAGAATAAATAAACTGTACAATAAAATAAAATCCTTAAAGTACACAGCAGATCAACAGAGCCCAAATAAAAGCATAAAAATGACGAAAAATTTGAAAAATACTAAGGTAGCCCATGAACATTGAAAAGCATGTTAAGCTAAGGAAATTACAAATCCTTCTTTAGCTATAAAAGGAAATTAAGAAATAACACACAATATTGCTCTAAACTTATTCAAAATGGCACCACCTACTCTGACTCAGTAGACTTTGCCAACTTATTAGCAAACAAATTCAGTGCAAACTTAACCCTGGACATGACTAGTGAAAGCCCTCTTATCAATGAAGCTTTCAGATCCCTTATTACCACTAAACGACATGTAATAAAGGTGGTCACCAAGGCTAATGAAGCTCCCTCAATGTGGCCTAATAATATAACTGTCTGTATAATAAACAGTACTAAGCAAGTTCTAGCGATGTCACTCCACAATGATGGTCCCACCACTGACCCTGGGAATAATAACCCCATCTGTTTGATGGGTCTTATTTGCAAAGCCTTGAAATATATTAAAACTGCTCTGATAAACCATGACTTTAAAATTCTCATTAGGCTATACACACAGGAATTTGATTTGTGAAGGGCAGATCCTGTCTAATGAATCTGATCAACTTGAATAAGAAAAAACCCCGATGCAGGGTATAAGACAAATAACACAGTTCAATCACGGACACTGCAAACCAAGCACCAATCAAACATAAAGTAGCAATAATACAGATGAGAACTGAAAATTCTGGCAACGAACTTCTTCACAAATAAAGACTTATTTATTGAAGACTGAGCGCTTTCACCTTACAAGACATCATCAGAGTCACTTAATAAATACAACCTACTCACTATATATACTAAAAGCAACTACTAATTGATGCTAAGTACATACAAAACCAACCAATGAGCCCCTAAAATCAATTAAGAACCTACACCATTAAAATTTTTTTACTTAATGCTATTAAACAAAACATTCATACAATTTAAAAAATTCATAAAATTCAAAAAACTTTCCCACAACTTAATATATACTAATATTAAACATATTGTATATTAAAATCAATAACATATATTTTATTATGTACATATACAAAAATTACTGCACAACCATATATACGTATGTATCTTATTATAAATTCCTATTTGAAGACAAATTCAACAATCCTAAACTACTTGTGATTTATAAACCAAGAGTGGCTTGATGGAAATGTAGTCATTTAGACCTGGATATTTCATTGCATTTAGCCTTAACTGCCATTCCATCTCCTTCAAAGCCACCTTGTTTTTAATATCACCACCCTTATGTGCATACACCCGATCAATAACAAAAAATACAAACTTCTTAAAATTCTCACACTTCAAACTATGAAGGTATAAAGCATTATGCATATCTTTGTTTTTTATAGATCTTAAATGTTCAGGAATCCTATCCTTCAACCTGCGTGTTGTCATTCCAACGTAGAACGCATCACAGGATGAACAATTGGCTACATACACTAAATTCCTAGAATTACAATCACACACACCAGGACAAGGCAAAGTGTATTGATAGCCTGATATCACTACATAGGGACCATCCGCAATATATCTACAACTCTTGCATCTTCCACACTTACTCATCCTAGGCCTCATATGTGGCTTATTTTTTTCTTTTTCCAAAATGGCCTTCAAATTCTCACCCCTGCTAAAAACTATTACAGGTTCCTTACCCATTAACTCTTTCAAGTCATTATTCAAGCAAAAATTCTAAGCACTTCTCAACAACATACATAGCTCGGGGGATTTATTTCATAATGAAACAGGGTCCCTTATTATTATTAACACTTGTCACCGTGTCCAAATTCAAAATCTCAGCTTCAGATATATCATCACACCTTAAAATAGGAAAATAAATTGTACACCTTTTCTTATAGATTTCCTTTTTCACACTTAACAAAAGCTTGATTGGATACCCACGTTCCAATAACATACCAATTAATTTAAAATTAATTAATTTCTCATATGATGCTTGCTATACCCACCATCCAGGGGTTTGTTCACCGTTCAATTCTAACAGTCTGTAAGGGCTGGTGCCTAGCTCATAATTCAAGAATTCAGCCCATCGATTTTGAAGAAAAAAGACTGGCAGCTGTGGTGACGGCGACGGTTAACCAGGTACACTCAGCAATGCACAATAATGGGAGGGGAGGAGATTATAGATCCACGACTAGCTGCTGGGTTGGAAACCCGTTGGTCAATGGTTGCTAGAATTCTGAAAAATTTTGTTTCTTCACCTAATAAATTTACATAATATAATAAAGCATTGACAAAATCAAGCACCCGGCAACTAGACAACTGGTTCATGAAGTTCCGACTAGCCCGTCTAGAGGTCTTTGCTGTCGATGGTTGGATCTGGGATTGGTCCTTTTAAAATAGAAACTGTGATTTGAGGCCTGAATTTAGAAACCCGTTTAATTGTATGTCTGATAGGTGATAATATTATATCTTTATTATGTAGTGATGGTGTTAAATTTTAATAAACTTTGCACAAAATATAGAGCCATTACACTAGTATCACTTTTTTTTTCACTTTTCAATTAACTTTAACTTTTGGTGCGAAAGGTAAGGTGGGGGAGACTTCCTAGAAACATAGACAAATGGTCTGATTTGGGAAGTTGGCTAATAAATTGTTTGACCATGAAAAAGAATGTGTGGTGAATATGTACTATGTTACAAGAATGTGTTCTTTATGTGATGAAATTTTTGAATTACACACTAGTATGGGTAGGAGATGTTTTTTCAATGGAGAGTTATGTTTGGCAAGGTTAGATAGGAGAGACTGGATTTTTTGAAAGGAGGTTGAAACAACAAACACAGATCAGGGCCAGAATTTTACAAGGAGGGGGTTATTAGAAATGTAAGGGAATAAATTTTAATGAGTGTGACCAAGCTTCTGTGATTAACAGGACATTTGGTTGAGGGAGGCAGAGATGACATTTCAACAAATGATTGTTTTGATGAGAATAAAAATGTTTAATGAAAGATGAGTTGAGTGGAAGTAATAGTAGTACTATGTCTGATGTTATTTATGATATCATGAATTGTGGATGATTGTTAATGTGTGTGGATTGTTAAGGAGTATTATGAAGTGAAGCCTTTTAATGGCAATGTTGTTGTGAATATGACTGTTAGAATCTGTTTAAGAATGATTTTTCATTAGATTTGTATCAAGGTATGATAGTACACAATTTTTTGCACCATAAAGGCTTGTTGAATCACAGTAGTGAACAGTTAGAGATTTCAAACTTGATTATTTTTTACCCAGTTTGTTGTTTATTGTTCTAAAGTTAAAATCGACATTTAGTGAAGCCTTGCAACTGTAAATTGTATGAGAGGGTTAAACCTTTTATGAAATACTTTAGAGACAATAAATCATCTATAGTTTAATGATATTAATACAAAAATTATAGAAGAAAGAGTAACATTATTCCGCGCTTTCATGTGGAATTGGAACTTTTTTGAAAATTATTATTGGAATTTGAATTTAGATATGTTTCGTGCCAGCAACAATATCTGATAATATAATTTAAGAGTTGAAGAGGGTACTTATAAGGAATTGAGAACAATAAATGGTATTAGATGTATGAACCAGATAAGGAGGTGGGATGGTTCTTACTGTAATAATTTTATTAGATTTGAGGGAGAGATTTTTAAGCAGTGCTCTGGAGGCATGGGGAGCTAAATGTGCTCGCATATGCCAATCTGGTATTACTGGCATGGGAAATGGCTTTTGTTATTTAAAATAAATAGTAATAGTATAATATATAATAGATTTTGATGACTATTTATGATTATGGGATGATGATGAAGGGTCAGCAATTGAGTTTGTGGAATAATGGTATGGTACCTGGTTAATACTACTTACCTACTTTGGGGTTATAGATAGTGTAAATTAAGATTTTATAATGCATTTCTATAGTATTTCTATTTTTATCTTGGTACCATTTAAGCACATTTTAAAAATTATTCCAACTCTCACACTACTTCTCACTTCTAGTTAGTTGTTACCCTTCAAGGGTGAAAAGGGATGATAAAGGTCAGATGAGGGTTGGTAAGTAGTGATAGTGAATTTAGGGTTGGAAATTTTTATTTTAATTATACAATTTTATTGGAATGTGGGCATCCATCCAAGCTTTTGTTGTTAAGGAAAAAAAAATCTATAAAGAAAATTTAATTTTATTTTTTCCTATTTTAAGGTGTGATGATATATCTGAAGCTGAGATTTTGAATTTGGACACGGTGACAAGTGTTAATAGTAATAAGGGACCCTGTTTCGTTATGAAATATAATGAGAAATCCCCCGAGCTATGTATGTTGTTGAGAAGTGCTTGGAATTTTTGCTTGAATAATGACTTGAAAGAGTTAATGGGTAAGGAACCTGTAATAGTTTTTAGCAGGGTTGAGAATTTGAAGGCCATTTTGGAAAAAGAAAAAAATAAGCCACATATGAGGCCTAGGATGAGTAAGTGTGGAAGATGCAAGAGTTGTAGATATATTGCGGATGGTCCCTATGTAGTGATATCAGGCTATCAATACACTTTGCCTTGTCCTGGTGTGTGTGATTGTAATTCTAGAAATTTAGTGTATGTAGCCAATTGTTCATCCTGCGATGCGTTCTACGTTGGAATGACAACACGCAGGTTGAAGGATAGGATTCCTGAACATTTAAGATCTATAAAAAACAAAGATATGCATAATGCTTTATACCTTCATAGTTTGAAGTGTGAGAATTTTAAGAAGTTTGTATTTTTTGTTATTGATCGGGTGTATGCACATAAGGGTGGTGATATTAAAAACAAGGTGGTTTTGAAAGAGATGGAATGGCAGTTAAGGCTAAATGCAATGAAATATCCAGGTCTAAATGACTACATTTCCATCAAGCCACTCTTGGTTTATAAATCACAAGTAGTTTAGGATTGTTGAATTTGTCTTCAAATAGGAATTTATAATAAGATACATACGTATATATGGTTGTGCAGTAATTTTTGTATATGTACATAATAAAATATATATTATTGATTTTAATATACAATATGTTTAATATTAGTATATATTAAGTTGTGGGAAAGTTTTTTGAATTTTATGAATTTTTTAAATTGTATGAATGTTTTGTTTAATAGCATTAAGTAAAAGATTTTTAATGGTGTAGGTTCTTAATTGATTTTGGGGGCTCATTGGTTGGTTTTGTATGTACTTAGCATCAATTAGTAGTTGCTTTTAGTATATATAGTGAGTAGGTTGTATTTATTAAGTGACTCTGATGATGCCTTTAAGGTGAAAGCGCTCACTCTTCAATAAATAAGTCTTTATTTGTGAAGAAGTTCATTGCCAGAATTTTCAGTTCTCATCTGTATTATTGCTACTTTATGTTTGATTGGTGCTTGGTTTGCAGTGTCCGTGATTGAACTGTGTAATCTGATCAACTTCTTTGAAAAAGTACACAAACTACAGATGGTGATTGTGCTGTCCACATGGTGTACCTTGACCTGGTCAAAGCTTTTAACACCATCCCCAGTACTAGTATTACTAGTATGCTTAAGGCATAACAAACAGAGCCCTATGTGTTAAGATGGCTAGCAAACTGGATAAAGGATAGAACCTACATAGTTTGCATAGCAGCTGCCCCATCAGAGAGTATAAACTTGACTAGTGGTGTCCAGCAGAGCTCAGTACTGGGACCTCTTTTGTTCAACACTTACTTCTTTGATCTCCAGATCACAAACCAAAACCTTCAGCTGACTAAGTTTGCATACAGCTGTAAACTGGGACTCATTGTCATGTCCTTCTCCAATGTCCAAGCCCCTTAGCAAAAACATACACTTATAAATACCTTGTGTGGTAAAAATGGACTTAAATTAAATGCAGAATAGTACAATATAGTTACATTTGTTAGACAGCCTTCTCCCTAGCATACAACATAGACAATACCCCACTCCAAAATGTAAATGTTGTCAGAGACCCTGGGACTTGTGCTAATAACTCCTTCTCCTTTGATCATGGTATGACAACGATAGTTAGAAAGTCTTTGTACTTGGCACACCTGATTGCCAAGAGGACATTATCCATCTTTAAAGTGATCACCATTCCCCTACATTCAGTAGTGATTAGACCAGTTATTGAATGCAATGCCCCATTTGGAATGTACTTCACTAGACATATCAATCAAATGAAAAGGCTCCAGGGGTTCAAAACTAAGATGATCAATGCCTTAAGAACCTTAAACTATCAGCAAAGAGTGGAAGCACTGCCCCTTTATTCAGTATCTTATAGACTCCTGACGGAAGATTTATGCCTTGCCTTCTAGGCCATTAAGGACCTAGTGGCCCTGGGTCTTCTGATATGCTGCAAATCAAAAAGTCCCACAAGCACCAGCACTATCAATCTGAATCTTCAGCAGCAGATAAATAAAACATGGTGGAGAGATAGATTCACTGCACAGTGTCCTCCCTCCTCTGGAAAAGACATCCACTACAAATTAAGCAGAGTGATACATTATATTTGTAGAATACTGTGCGTGTGTGTTGTACCTTTAAGAAGTGTTTCAAGGTCAGCACATGCATATAAATAGCAAGCACATGCTAGCTTCAGTACCATTTAGAGAGTGTAGCCAGAGAGTGAGCATGTATGAGTGTAATAGCTAGTTTGTTTATATGTTTATCTAAGTTAAAGTTATTAAGTCTCAATCCTGATGTGTTTGTACATAATAAAGCTGCTTGAGCAGGACCCACAAAGACTAGTCTATTTTACCGTTACTGGACAAGTGACATGGTGTCAGAATTGGATTCCAGAGACTGCTTTTCAGAGCTATGAGGTGCAGAGATAACAGTGAAGGTAAACTAAGAGAAATGAGCACAAAAAAGGACCAGAAACAAGCCAAAGGTGATGAAAATTTGCTCAAATTATTTATTTTGTTAAAAAGATAAAAATGGAGCATTACAAGGGCACAAATCACATTATTGAACAAGCAAGAGCCATGAAAGGTTTATTAATTAAATAGAATGTTTAAAATTAAGGTATTTGATAAAACAATTATCAGAAAAGCACATAAGGGTTTCAGAATTACCTTGGAATTGCAAAACAAGCATGTTTAAAGCAAAACAGGCATGCTTATTGTAAAACAAGCACAAGAAAAGTTTAATGGGCATGACAAAAGATTGAACAAGCAAAATGAATATAATAAGGACAAAAAAGGGCATACTAACCATAAATAAACAAGGCGACTGCATGTTTTTTGGCAAAGTATTGTGTTTTGGCATAACTAATATTTCACACTGTATTCAGGACATAATTAGAGTTATTTGAAGTAACTCAAAGTGTGTAAAAGTGCTTACAATGTGTGCTTATTACTGTGCATTTATTCTGAAGAGTTTATTTGTATGCAAAGTGCAACTGTTTTGTGAAGTACAGTCAAAATACGACCATTTTGAAAAGTTTCTTGTGCTGGGTGTGTCTATTCGCAAAGTGACACCATTGCAGACTATTTCTTGCACTGTAAGGAGTTATTTAGAAAAGTGCAGCCATTTTGGGAAAGTTTTAGTGTGCTGTGTACTGGTTATTTGCAAAGTGCAGTTACTTTGAAATGTTTCTTACTCTAAACTTCTGCCCAGTTTATTTGCACAGTGCAGTTGCTTTGACATGTTTCTTACACTGATAAGAGGTGACTTCTTACAGTACAGTGATTTCAAGAGTATTACAGTGTCCAAGAGACTTCTTTTGCAAAGTTTCGATATTCAGAGGCTTGTTGTGCTATTGGGCATAGTTACCAATACTGGCATAAATTTCTGGCATATATATATATATATATATATATATATATATATATATATATATATATATATATATATATATATATACATATATATATATATATATATATATATATATATATATATGTCTGTGTGTGTGTGTGTGTTCATGCATACTTGTAAAAGCCTTCACTAGTATGTGTTAATATTGCCGATTGATTTTGAAATCTATCACCACTGGTGTTTGACCAGAATATTGCAGAGAAATGGAGAATATTTCATCAAGAGTATGATATTTTTATACAAGCAGCTTATTCTGACAAAGATGCATGCACCAGGGCATTCATTTTACTAAACCTAGCTGGGGTCAGAGGCCATTGAAAGGGAGCATTCATTTGTGTATGCACTAGCAGTATATGTGGGAGAAGGTAAAAAACATCATATTGTTGTACAGGCTGAATCAAGGGAAGACCCTGAGTGTTTGAAGCGCAAGATCAGGGAAAAGTATAACCCACAGACAAATATTACATTAGAAAGGCATTTATTTTACACAAGAGACCATAAACCTGGGGATTTTTTTGCAGCTTACATTACTGTCCTGAGAAACAAAGCTAAAATATGTCAGTTTGGTGTCTTGAAAGATGGGGTAATAAACGACAGGCTTGTGTGTGGTATTAATAGTGCTGAAGTGAGAAAGACTTTGCTTTGTGACAGTTATTTAATGCTGAGCAAAGCTACTGAGATTTGTCAAATCCATGAAGTTATAGAAAGGCACACAAGTATGCTTGCAAGTGATAAGAGCATGGTTTCAGCAGGCTCTAAAGGAAATGTAGACAGCATGCAACATGTGGCTAGCAGAAGCAAACCTAAGCACATGGTAGCTGCAACTCCTGTGGGTTATCCTGGGGGGGGGGCATTAGTTTTCCATCAAGTCCTAAGAAAACGACATGCTCAATATAGTACAAGGGTCAGTCAGCAAAACCTAAATCGAGCTTTATTGTTAACTGTCACAGCTGTGGTGCCAATCATGAGTCTAAAAGAGAAAAATGCTTAGTATTTGGTCAGCAATGCCACAAGTGCAAAAAATGGAACCTTTTTCAAAAAGTTTTGCAAATCAATAAACCTCACACAGTTATAAAGAAAGGCCACCTGTAAAATCAAGTCGATCATGTAGAGACCTGCAATTCTACTTTCTATGTAGATGGTGTATTAGTAATTAGAGAAAAGGTTGATGCAGTAAATTTGTTAGCAAAGAATGAAATGTTTTGTACTGTCCAGATCAATGGTAAATTCACCGAGCTTAAAGTAGACACTAACGCAAAGTGTAATGGTTAGATTAGGGACTTCCATTTTAAAGAAGTTGTTAGGCATTATGCAGGCTAAAATGTAAAATAGGCCTAGAAATGTAGTGTCAGACATTTTAGAAAAGGCAGTTAAGCAGAAGGAAAGAATAATCTTGCTGGTCAAGCATGAGAGATAACAATTCCCAAAGGAAGGCTACAGACTGTTCTTTTTCTGTGTTCTTTCTCAAGGGAAGAATCAAGGAAATTTTAGATAACAGGACAGCTAAGACTGCAAAACAAGACAAGCCCTGAGAACCAAGGCTAAGGAGGCATGTAAAGCATTACGGGGTTTTGGTATTATTAAAATATACTTCATATACAGTTAGGAAAGTCAGTTAGTTAGTTAGTCCAACCTACCATACAGAAAAAATTAAATATCCAGAATTTCAGAAAGGAAGATACAATACAGACACTCCAGCCTGACTACAGAAGACAGGTCAAACAAAGACTGTTTCAGTTTAAATTATTCAGGAGAATCAGAATATACATGCAGAAACTTTGGATACATTTATTACTAACCAGCCTTCCAGCATTTCTACAAACTGTTATTGTTTATCAACACTGTCATTGAAGTGAGTATTTGGATATTGCAAACATCTAATAAAGCCTTACTGAATGAACAATGTTGTATTTGAAAAAATTATTCTGAAAAGCACACAAGACTAGGCCCATAAAGGAGAGACTGCAACCTGTTCAGCATGAGTTTGGATAATTAACAGATAAAGACTTCTGTTCCAGTCTCATTTCAGTTGTTTCCAGTTGTTTCCAGTTATTTCCAGTATAGTACAGTCTCAATCAATTATTTCAATGGCGAGCCACTATGAATGGGGTAAAACAGTTAAAGTAAATCCCAAAACCCCATAACAACTTTACATCAGCAGTCAGACTGTGTTCCACAGACAAATCTACAGAAGAGTAGTGTTTCGTTCAACTACAGAGCGATCTACAGAAAAAGTGTTTCCTTCAGAGCAACCTTATCAGGAGTCACACTTCAAGTAGCAATGCTCATTCGACATTTCTTCAAACTTCAACAGACACAGCTGTAGTAAGTAACCCTTTCAAGCACAGTTTCAAGTACAGCAGCCAGCTTAACACTTTTTTCCTGTCTATCAGTAACTACAGCAAATGTTTCATAACAAACTTTTCAACAGCACATAAGTGCTTTTCCAGACAGGAGACTACTGAACTGCATACAGAATAAGGCCACAGCTGACAGCACTACAGTTAGTCCTTACAGAGCAGACCTTTTGGTAAGACACCACTAATAAACTTCATACAGAAAACAGCCAGAGCAGATGACCACTACATACAGTAATTGCAACTGTTAGACAAATTGCAGAGTACCAGTGTTTAACTTCAGCAAAAGCCGCAACAAACTTCAGCAGACCATCACTAAATCAACAAACTTGAGCAGTGTTCCTTCAGAACATCAAAGACATTGGGCAGGATTCACGATGGCTTGCATGGAGTCTAAGAGCCGTGTAAGACTCCATGCAGCCATCGCAATCCAGGAACAGCCCGAAATCCCGTGTAAGAGAAAGCTAAAACGACTCTTACATGGGCAGGGCGTGGATATGCTAATCACCCCACTTGCAGCCAAAAGGCATGCAAATTAGGTAGATTAGTGATCCACGAAGCTCAAACCAGCCCGTGTAAGAGTCGTGTTAGCTGCAGAAATGTACTCAGTTGACAACTGAGTACGTTTCTGCAAATAACACAATGGAGACATGTCAGCTCCAAATATGCATATGTGTCAGGCAGCATGCCAATGGCCAAATATGTGGCCATTGGCAAGGCACCCTGATGCAAATATGAGAAACATTTTTCTTTTTCGGCGATCACCGATGTTTAAACGCAGAGCAGCCCCGCGCAAACGGGCTGCGCTACTTAAAACATAAAAAGTAAGGTTATAAACCCACAAATGTGGGTTTTATGCAATGCATGGATATACAATGCAGGGACCAGCAGACCAAAAACAACATGGCCACCGTTTAGTAGTTGCTAAGGGGGGAAGCTGAGTCTAAGGCATGCAACTAAGCATTAGTAGGCAATCCTATGTAAATGAGTGTTAGGATACTGAATCCCACTGTCGCATAGCAAATGAGCACATTCCGAGTAGTGTAAGAGTTACATAAACGGGAGGAACAGAGTAGGAGATAGGTGACATCACAGGGGGGAATGGCAGAAAGAAATGCAGTTCATTGGAGGTCAGTGTTACGTGACAGATGTCAGACACATATAATGGAAAGAGGAGTGCCACAAGATAAGCATGGGAAAGTCAAAAAATGGAAGGTGTACATTGTTGCCAACACCAAAGTTTCTTGCTGGGCGTGCATGCGCATGTGTGCGCGCCGGGAGGCGTGAGTAGGGCAGTGTGCGCGCGTGTAAGGTAAACTGAGCATGTGGGAGCTTTTAGGCAGACTTGTAAGACTGTTTGCACTGGTTTGCGCGCGTTTTAACCCGAATAAGTAGATTCTAAACCGTGTAAGCATGTGTGTGCGCGTGTAAGCCACTGTGAGCGTGTTTCCGCTGGTATGTGCTTTGCTCCTCCCTGAGGAAACAGAAAGGAAAAAGGAAGCAACAGAAATAGTAGGAAGCTAGCAGGGAATACTGCTGGAGCTAGCAGGTGAAAACAATTAGAAGCAGGCAATTACACAGGCAGAATACTAGCCCAGCCCAACACTTAAAAGTCTGCAAACAGCAGTGCAGTATGATTCTCTCAAGAGACACTGCAAGACAGGAGTAAGCTATTAGAAGTGAAAACTGAAAAACCTTCACTCAGACCAAAAATGCTAGGGGCTGCCATAGCTTTCATAAGGAGACATAGGCGACTTGCTGCGGGTGGTGACAATGGAAATGCTGCCAGACAACCCACAGTGAGGAGACGGAGAAGAGTGTACAGGCCCAGGGTCACCTACCAGGGGTTACATGAGCTGGAGATAGTGGAGCGCTATAGAGTGGATGGAGACCTCCTGCAGCAAATTGTTGAGCTGTGCAGGCCACGCCTCACACACAGAACCAACAGAGGGGAACCCATCCCAGTGGAAACCAAGGTATGTGTTGGCTTAAGAATACTAGCAACAGATACCTTCCAGAGACCAACTGGTGATATGATGGGGATCTCACAGGCATCAGCATCCAGGGTACTGCATCAGTTCCTGGATGCCATGTCAGCACATGTCGGAGATCATATATATTTCCCCAATTCCCATGAGGCATTGGCCAGCAATATGTGTCTTTTCCAGCAAATAGCGGAATACCCTGAGGTAGTGGGTGCAATAGACTGCACGCATATACGCATCAAAGCACCAGCTGGAGAGCGGGGTAGGGCCTACATTAACAGTGAGGGCTTCCCCACCATCAACTGCCAGGTCATGTGTGATGCCCAGGGCATAATAATGAATCTGTGTGCTGGCTTCCCTGGAAGCTACCATGATTCCCATATCTGGCATCTGACACAGCTATACCAGACATTTGCCAGTGGGGACATCCCACATGGTCACTTAGTAGGGGATGCTGGATATGCACTGGAGCCGTGGCTGATGACACCCATCAGAAATGCACGCACACCTGAACAGGAACACCATAAAGAGGCACACGCACAAACACGAAATGTAATCGAGCGTGTGTTTGAGCTGCTCAAGTCATGGTTCCAGTGCCTGGACACATCTGGTGGAGCCTTGCAGTACTCACCAACTACATGTACCCAAATTGTCATGGTATGTGCTATGCTACATAATATGATTCTGCGAAAACAGCTGCAGCAGGACCAGCATAGGGCTGGGCCAAACAGCCCTCCATCATTGCCAAGTCAATCACAGGCAGAGCGTGACTCGGAGGAGGAACGACCTGAGCCTGCCCCAGTAGGCAGAAGGAGGCTTGCCCAGTATGCCTTGGCCTTGGCAAAGCGGCAACGCATAGCACATACACTGGCTCAGTAGGGACCCTGGAAATTATACCTCTCTCTGACTCACACATATAGTAAAAGGGACGCCTAAGTTGACACAGCCTGCTTTCAAACATGTACAGGGAGTGTAGTATGTGCATCCAACATAGGCAGCCCTGCAGCACCACCTGAGGCATGATTGCCAGGTGTTAAGCAATGTAACACCATGTAGTATATGCAAACTTGATGACCCTGACTAACATCCTACCCCCACCAAGCATGATGCCACAATATGAAGGTGAGATGATCAATAGCAATAATTGGCTGAAGTATTGCTGTTAGTCAAATGGGATCCAATGCGTGCCAGCCTGGGATGACATGCTGAGCACGACATGATGCTCCACCTGCTAGGGGTGGTGTGCATCTATCAGTCCTGGCCTTATGGATACTGGCAAAGGCTGTTGTTACCCCCAGCGTGCTTTGAATAGGTAAGGCTCAAAACACAAACCCACCTCCATAGGTATCACAAGGGATAAGAACCTAGATATAATGCTACCCAATGCCAGAAGTCTAAACATCAAGATGCATGCAGACTAAACTCCCCTCAGCATGGAGAATGTTGATATCTGTTCTGTAACAGAAAACTGGGTCAAGGCTCACAACAGCACCCTAACACTACCAGGTTACACCTCATACTGTGCTTTACAGCCCCAAAACATGGAACAAGCTACAAAAGGAGGGTGACTAGCAATAATTGTCAAGGATAACCACACCCCCATGTTGGTACCACAACAGGAAGCAGCATGGACTAGCCATGGTCAAGTAACAGTGGCTAAAACTGCCTCCCAGTTTATAGCCTGCTACAGACTACCATCCTAACACCAGGAACTGCACTTGGCCTATGTTGAAATACATGAATATATCAAGTCTCCAAACCACATTATATTGGGTGACTGCAAATACCCAAACATAGACTGGGAGCATTATTCTAGCTCCAACACCCTAGGACAAAGGTTTCTAGAATCCATAAACCAAAATGCTCAGGAACAACGTACAACTCCCACAAGAGGGGTAAGCATACTGGATGTGATAATCAGCAACATGGGTACTGTATGGCCAAATGAGAAGTGTATCCCTCACTGGTAAGATCAGACCATAGAGTAATCACACTGGATATACACATCCCGACCACAGTCCCTGGCCAGAAAACCACAGTGAAAAAACATGTGTAAAGCAAATGTTGCACTCCGCCAAACTGATGTGGAATCCAGTAAAGGCCCTGTGCCTGTGCAAAATATGGGCCACACCTCAGAACCCATTATACATGCATTCCATGAACACTGCCAGGAATGCATGGATTATGCAATCCCAAATAAAACCAAGACCCCAGCCATTACCAAACCATGCAAGAGAATGAGGAAGCTACGACATGATAGAGCAAACCTAAAAAGGGAAGTAATCTCTGAGCAGTATTATGGCAATAAAATATGTCCACTCATACAATCCACTAAGGCCAGCTACAACAAGTTGAATCTGTGAATCTTGAAGCAATGTTACACCTGCCCCATGTACACAGACAACCCTCTCCTCCCCCCAAGAAATACAAATATATGTGAGAGATGCAACCATTTATCCAAACCGGAGGCTGAGCTCTCTCAACTCAGTACTGTCAAAACTAGTCAGGAGGAGGAGGTAACCACACACACCACAAACCCAGTCTCACATAGACCTATCACAACTGCAAACCAAAGACATAAACACAGAAAAACATTCCTGGAGGCTCTAATTACAAACACACCACATCAACAGAGGCCTCCAAAGCAGACACCCAAGCAACTACTACCTCCAAACATAGCACATGCAACACATAGTACACAAAGCTGCTGTGCCAAACAGTCACTGGCCAGAAGGAGAAACAACATGCCTGATACAGTAGTAATAGGTGACTCCATAGTCAGACACACTGCTGACCTGCTCACCAGACTGAACAAGGGAAAGGGTACAATAAGCTGCCTGTAGGCTGCTACAATATGCCACATAACACAAGCACGCAGGTCACCCCAAAGCAAGTACAAATATGATGCAGTCATTGTCCATGCTGGTGTGAATGACCTGAGACGTACCTTCCAGGACTACATGAAAAGAGACATAGATGAGCTCTCCGATTATGTAGGCCAGGCCGGTATGACTCTGACCTTGGGCAGCATCCTACCTTCACCAAGAATGATGCCACAGTACAAACACAGAATGATCAGCTCTAACAAGTGGCACAATTACTGGTGTCATGCCAAGGGGATCCAATGTCTGTCCACTTGGGATGTCATGCTTGATAAGCCACGCTGCTTTGCCAGGGATGGCTTGCACCTGTCACCCCTGGGCGTCTGGATATTGGCTAAGGCTCTTGCCACCTCCATAGAGACTTTTGTAGGCAAGGCTGAAAAGAGTAACCCACCTCCCTAGAAAACATAAGTGGAAAGAAACATAAGGGTAATGCTGCCCAATGCCAGACGTCTAAACCACAAGATGCATGCTCCCGAGGCCCTCCCCAGTATGGAGAACATCGATGTCTGTGCAGTGACAGAAACCTGCAGCAAGGCTCCTGAGAGCACACCAGCACTACCAGGTTATACCTCATATCATGTGTCTTGGCCCCAAAACCTGGAGCAAACCATAAAAGGAGGGGGAGTATCCATATTCAGCAAAGATACCCACACGTCCAGGTAACTGACAATGCATGAATCATCGGAGACCACCCATGTGCAACTAGCCATAGGCAAAACTGCTGTACAGTCTGTAGCATGCTACAGACCATGCTCTCACACACAGGAACCCCACTCAGCCTTCCTGAAGACACTGGACAGTATGAATGTCTCACCAAATACCAAACAAGGTACTCACAAATAACCAGGTGGTAATCCATTACGTATAGAAGGAGTAATCAGGGACCTAGGGACACAAGTGGACAGTAATATGTCATGTGACACTCACATTGCCAATGTGGCTAGGAAGACCTTCTATATTGGCCACCTTATCATGAAAGAAATCACATCTACGTCAACAGAGGTCATTGTGCACCTATACTGTTCTCTTATCAGGCCCATAATTTAGTACAATGCCTCACTTGGGATGTACCTCACCTGACACCTGCAGCAGTTAGAAAGACCTCAAAGGTACCTCACCAAGAGGATAAAGGGTCTCAAATATATGTCATATGCTGCCTGGCTGTAAACACCCCAGCTGTATGCAGTCACATACTGCCTACGCAGAGGCGTTGTATGCCTGTTGTACAAGGCCATGTCCAACACAGGATTAATGGACATGCTCCACCCTAGAAAACCCAAATCCATCAGAGCTGTGAGAGCGAGAGATGTCAACCTCAACACATAATGAAATAGGATGTGCTGGAGGGACAGATACATAACCCAGAGGCTCCCTACACCCCGGAACGGAATCCCACTCCATGTTAGGCAGAGTCCCTCACTGACTCTCCAACAGGAATCTTGCCAAGTGGATGGGTGATCGTACATGTACACTGGGGGTCTTCACTGTGTCACATCTAGACAGAGGCACAGTAAAGTAAATCCTAAATGGCCATAATAGTCACATAGCAAGGGGTGGCGAAAGCCACACACACTCTGGCTAGGCTTATAAATGCCCTAGGGCAGATAGCCTAGTATGAACCTATGAACCTATGAAGATACCAATTGTACAGGACACTAAGGAAGAAGGCTGTCTTAACTGATGGTAGGAACCCTGTTGGGAATTCACAGATATGCTCTGAATCATTCAAATAATGCAAACAATATAACAAACACACACACATTGCCAACATCCAACCTGACAGGTTCAGTGCAGACCCCCCCCCCAAATGCCAAATATCTATCCCAGCAGAGTGCTGGCCCCCTGACATTGCAGATGCTGAGGTAACAGCCAGCATCTACAAAGCAAAACACACAGCATCAATGCAATGGTACGAGATGGTGTCCTGGGCTGAGTCCAACATAGACTCCAAGAAGAATGGAACGCCATATAACTCTATTGCTCAATGTCAGCCTTACCACAGGATATGTACCCAAAGAGCAGTGTACAACAACAGTGGTCCTTTTCCACAAAGGTGTTCCCTGAATGGATACTGCAAACTACCACCCCAGAATCCTGACAAGCTTGGTCTGCAAAGCTATGGAAAGGATCAGCATGTACCTCAGACATAAAGATATTGGGACCTATTGACACTGGACCCTACCCAGTGTGACTTTCTTAAGTGCAGATCCTGCCCCTTAAACATGTTTGACTCATTTGAAACAGTCATTAAGGCCATTGATGAGGGGAATGTGGTCCATGCAGCCTAGCTGGACCTTGCAAAAGGCTTCCATACAATACCCCACGTGTTCATTATAGATAAGCTCACCAGCTTAAATATAAACCCCTATGTCAGTAGAGGGGTTACAAACCAGCCCAAGGACAGAACTGTCATGGTCAGAAATGCTGCTGCCATGTCAGACTACAAACCAGATACAACTGGCATCCCACAAGGCTCTGTCCTGGGACCTCCCTTGTTTGGTATATATGTCCCATAGGTACAGGCCAACATGGAAGGACTGTGTCTGAACAAGATTGCAGAGGACTACAAACTGGCCACCATATCTGACCCTCCAGCTGACACAAGCATCCCACAAAAGGGCCGCATAGAAACAGACAACTGGTGCCATAGCCATGTCAGCAAGCTAATTGCAGAAAAGTGTATAGTCATCCCCTGTGGATATACAGTAAGTGCCCACCAATTGCCACATAGGTGTTAACCCATTAAGTACTGAAGAAGTAATAAGAGACCTGGGGACACAAGTTGATAGATATCTTGCATTTGACAAGCGTGTGGCTGTAGTGGTTACAGAAACATACTATATACCCACCTAATCATGAAGGTAGTCAGATCTAGACCAGGGGACGTCACTGTGGCTCTGCAGTCATCCTTCATCAGCCTCACAATTGAGTACAATGGCCCCTGTGGGATATACCTCAGCAGACACCTCCATCAACTGGAAAGACCCCAAAAGTACCTCACCAGGAGTATCAAAGAGCTCGAACAGATGCCATGTGTTGGCTGATTAAACAAACTGCAGCCTCACAATTGAGTACAATAGCCCCTGTGGGATGTACCGTAGCAGACACCTGCAGCAACTGGAATGACCACACAAATACCCCACCAGGAGTATTGCAGAGCTGTAACAGATACCATGTGTCGCCTGAGTAAAGTAACTGCAGCTCCACACAGTGCCATACTGCCTGGCTGGAGGTGAACTGTGCCTGATGTTTAGAGCCATGACCAACCTGGTATCAATGGACGTTTGGCACCATGTAAACATTGAATGCTGGTGACCTATGCAGCTGACAGGCCTGAACCCCAGCACAGACATAAACAGGACATGCTGTACTGATTGGTCCACAACCCAGAAGCTCACTCCACTCATGACTAAACTCCCACTACAGGATATCCAGGGAGTCCCTCAGTGACTGTCATCCAGAGGAATCATGATGACTGGATGGGAGATGGCAGGTGTACCCTGGATATCACCTGTATGTCATGGGTAGACAGAGGCACAGCACACTAACTGTGACATATGTCATGGCAAACACCAGTAAATGTGTGTTGAAGGGCAAACACTCTCTGACTAGCATTACAAATGGACTAGGGCACATGGCCATTGTCTGTCACTGTCCACACAAGTTGTGGAATACAATAACAATGTCGGACAATCATGTACTAAGCTGTTCATATCTGAACAAAATGCAACATGGTCATATCTGCACAACTGGCCCTCAACCAGTCTGGTGTGCTCACTATAAACATTACAAGCACTGATAGGACTGAAACCAATCATACTGTCCACCACAGTGAAAGTTTTGCACCAGTACACTATACAACAATACAACTGTTTGGTCAGCAGGAAAGGATGATGACAACTGTATGCAAACTATCACATGGCGACCCTGCAGGCACAGCATAATGCCTGTTAGGTTCAGACACACAGCAGTTTGGCAGTAAGAACACAAATTGATGTCCAACACTCAACTGTACATGTGATATATAGATGGCGTCCACACACAAACAGAAATGTGGTGGTCCACAGATCCAAAGATAAGGAAAGGTCACACTGGGCATGCTCGCACACTTAGATAAATGAGATGTGGCAGTCAAGAAGCCATACAGACTGTGAACTGGCCATGCTCACACACGTAGGCCATGTCACAGTTCAGCAGTTGCACACACATATCTGGCATTTCTATGTGTTAACACAGGAACCTCCCACAATACAGACATCTGCCCAGTGCACACAGTGAAGTTACAACAGAGACATAAGTAAAGTACTGGATCCCACTCATATGCAAACATCTCCTACAGTATACACGTTGTTTATAGAGATAGGGAAGGCTATGGCAATAAAGACCCTCAAACAGTATATGAGCAACAGATACTTGCATCTGACAGGTAAACATATGGCCGTAGAGTGCAATACCTGACCGTTGTCCCTAGGGAATACAGAAGGCTATCCACAGTGTATTTGGTGTCTGCCTTCACAGTACAGTAGGTCACTGTGCCTGTGCAAAGTTAATGCATAGATATGCTCTCCCCCTTACTGATGGATAGTAACAGATGTACATACCTCTTCATCCATAATGATGTCAGCACGCTATACATATGTCAGGAGCAGACATTTTACCCAGTAATGTGAATAGTGTGCTCCGCTGCTGCATCTCTAACAAGTTTCATAACATAGTTAGGTAGGGGTTTGAATCCTGCAAGTGCCCAGTGTGTGTGTGACTGTGTATGGGGGAGTAGTGTGTGCAAGTCCATGTGCATGAGAAATGTCCCTTTTGTCAACTAGTACTAGACAAAACATGCATATTCCACTGTCTAAACACTGATGATGTCAGCACCCTATAAGTACAGCAGGAGAAAGCAACCCCCCCCCCCAGTAATGTAAATAGCGCACTCTGCTAATGCGTCTCTCCCTACAGTCATAACCTAGTTAGGTAGGGGTATGAATCCTGCAAGTGCCCAGTGTGTGGTTGTGTATGGGGGAGTCGTTTGTGCAATACCATGTGTAGGAGAAATGTCCCTTTTGGCAACCTTTACTACACAAAACATGCTGCATATTCCACTGTCTAAACACTGATGATGTCAGCACCCTATAAGTACAGCAGGAGAAAGTAATCCTCCCTAGTAATGCAAATTGCGCGCTCTGCTAATGCGTCTTTCACTAGAGTCATAACATAGTTAGGTAGGGGTATGAATCCTGCAAGTGCCCAGTTTGTGTGTGACTGTGTAGGGGGAAGTAGTGTGTACAATACCATGTGTATGCGAAATGTCCCTTTTGGCAACTTTTACTACACAAAACATGCTGCATATTCCACTGTCTAAACACTGATGATGTCAGCACCCTATAAGTACAGCAGGAGAAAGCCATGCTCCCAGTAATGCAAATAGCACGCTCTACTAATGCGTTTCTCACTAGTGTCCTAACATAGTTAGGTAGGGGTTTGAATCCTGCAAGTGCCCAGTGTGTGTGTGACTGTGTACAGGGAGTAGTGTGTGCAATTCTATGTGTATGCAAAATGTCCCTTTTGGCAACTAGTACTACACAAAACATGCTGCATATTCCACTGCCTAAACACTGATGATGTCAGCACCCTATAAGTTCAGCAGGAGAAAGCAATCCCCCCAGTAATGCGAATAGCATGCTCTGCTAATGTGACTCTCACAAGTGATCTAACATAGTTAGGTAGGGGTTTGTATCCTACAAATGCCATGTGTAATTTTGTCACACAGTTTGTCCATGTGTGTGGGGTGTTGTTCCCAATATTGCACGGCATACATTATATCAGTAATGTCAATGCACACATGATGTATGTGTGTGCCACCTACACATATGTACCTGTGAACTGCAAGAGTTCCCATGTCCGAAGCCTGCCCCATGTGAATACATGGAATATGCATCAGACAACTGTATGACTGGGGTGTTCTGTGCAGGGGCTGCATGTGGTATGTGACTATACAGTGTGGGTTGTAGATGGTGTCATCCCACCAGCGAGGGATACATGATTGGTCTGGAGCATATAGTCCACATGTTGGTGATGAACAGGTGCAGCATGTTGTCACCACTTGTGGGAGTGGTAACAAGTTGTTCCATAGCAATGCAGGGAATGAATGATAAGACACCTTCAGATAGGGTCTTGCAGCTATAATAATGCTCACACTGTATGTTTGGGTAGTTGCAGTACAACCATATAATGGTGTGTGTAGAGACCGTCATATTCCCAGTGTTGTCAGGAAGGCCAAGTGGGTTTCCTGGGTATGGGAGTGTGGTGTTTGCCAGGCTATGAACCTGAAGGCAGTCTAACCCACTCTGTGTTGCACATGGAGAGGATCTGATGTTTTGTGCAGTGCCACCAACCTGGGGGTGTGTGTATCTGAGGTGCCTTTGGATACATCCCCCCTGTTCTGTTTTGGAGCATGTGTTGGGAATGACAAACATGGTATCAGGAATGACCTGGCACTGATGGTGTGCACCTGGGAGCCTTGCACCAGGAGTCTGTTACTGCACGGATATTGCTTTACCCCATGCTAAGGACAGTTTCCACTGCATGCATCTTGAGGTTTACACTGCTGCTGTTGAGTAGCATTGCTATTAGTGTGGAAAAAGTGTAGCGAAAACCTTTCCGGTCCAAACGACAAGGACTGATGCTAAAAAATGTAACAAACTGATTTTAAAGCCAACAATTCAGCTAACGTTTTAAGAACCAAGTAGTTTGTTGAATAATAGTCCAATGCAGTTCAAAATTGCAACCAAAAGTTTTAATAGTCGACAAGAACAACAAGTATTAACACGAGCGCTTTCGCCTGGTCATACCAGGCTTTTTCAAGTGAGACAAACTCTGCAGTGAATATCCAGCATTTTTATAGCTGGGAAATGCAGATAATTGATTAACAATGCTGAATGCAATCTTTAATTAACATTTTTGTGTTAAATTTAGCTAATAAAATTAACTACTATTTTCTTAGCAAAGGTCTTCAAGCATTATTCAGCAGTACATAAACGCTACAAATAACAAAACGCTCCTTAAACTTTAAAATATTATAAAATTGATTTACTTAAAAAATAGTTAAGAAAATCATATAAACCCCAGAGTTGTACTGATAAAAAAGTATTTTTCCGTTTAAAATCCAAAAGTTGATCCACTAATTCCCATTTGCATTTATATTTATATTTATATGTAGAAAACAAAAAAGACAACTTAAATGGATATGGGATACCCAAAAATACTGAATGATTCAATAAATACTGCAGTTAATATTTCCACAACTTGCACCACCATAATTAAAAATATGTGCTTATTCCATGGTTAAAAACAAAATGTGTTAAAGTTTATTTCTTCTTTTTTTAAGAATAGATGTCAAACTAATGCTATCATTCAATCCTGGTTGCTTAGTTGCATTTAACTTTAACTGCCAAATTAATTCCCTGGTTTCCAGAAGAGTTTCCCAATCTCCACCCCTCTGGTCTTGCTGAATTTTTTCAATGACAAAGAATTTTAATGACATTTCTGGACATACCAATTGATGTTTGCAAAAAGCATTGGTTTGCTTGTTTTTACCAATCTCATATAAATGTTCGTATATCCTACACTTTAAAGGTCTGTCAGTTTTGCCAACATAAAAAGCTGGACATGCTTGGCAAAACCCTATATACACTACTCCTGCAGAATTACAGGTGTATTTGCTGTTTGCTTTTAACGTAATATTCCTAGATGAAATGGTTATTTGGTTTGTTTGTAAAATGTAGGGACATTGATTCCATCGACCACATTTAAATGTGCCGAATGAATCAATAGGTATGCTAACTCTGTCCCCTGTTTTAGCATGTGACTTTTGTTCAAATACACCTTTTAGGTTAGTATTCCTTTTCCTAACAAACCCTATACTAGTGGGTAACTTACTTGCCATTTCATCCTGCATAGTTACTATGGGCCAAAAGCTTTTGATTGTACCTTCAATAAGTGCAGCATCCTGTGTGTATGTATATATAAAATTCTTTTGAAGTGGCCTATCTACTATTGCCCTGTTGCTTGTTACTGAGACATTAGCACCCAATAACGGAAAATAAAATTGATCTCTTTTATTAATAATTTCTGTTAATATTGTTTCAAATAAATTCAAGGGGTATCCTCTTTCTAAGAATAAATTTCTGAGAAAGTCAGTTTCCTCAAGGAACAGCTGCGTGTTACTGCACATTCTCGATGCTCTGATAAGCTGTCCCTTTATAATACCCCTTTTAATATAGTAGGGACGCCCACTTTCAAAGTGCAAAAAAGTATTAGAGTATGTCCCCTTTCTATACGTTCTTGAAAGAAAACCTGCTCCACTAGGGTCCTTTTCTAATAATACATCTAAATAATGCAAAGTATTGTCACTAATTTCATATGTGAAATTCAAAAAGTCCGTTGACCCACTAATGTATTCTAAAAAAGTCAAAAACTGCTCTCTAGTACCTTCCCAAAGGATACATATATCATCAAGAAATCTCTTGTAGAATTTTATGTACTGTGCCCAATTTGATGAATGAATGTATGTTGTTTCCCATTTATGAAGTACAATATTTGCATATGCAGTGGCGCAAGGTGCGCCCATAGCCACCCCACTTCTTTGTCTGTAGAATTCACCATTACTGAAGATGAAATTGTTATACAAAACTGTGTCCATAAATTCAATTGTTAAATTGGTCATATTGCCACTGAGACCTGCTTCGATAGCTATAATTTCTCCAAACCACTCCAAACCCTCTACGTGGGGTATACTGGGAAACAACTCAACAATGTCTATAGTGACCAACAATAAGTGAGTGTTGTTAACTTCAACCGGTAGGGTGGATAGAAATTCCCAGGAGTCCTTACACACATAAAGCAAAGTGGAAACATAATTTTTCAAATGATGGTCCACAAATTTGCTGAAAGGCTCAGTAATGCCCCCAGCCCCTGCTACTATGGGCCTGAATTTTAGTGGATTGAGTCCCTTGTGTACCTTGGGAATCCCAAAAATTATAGGGGTTCTCGATTTTGGTACCAATAAATAGTTCTGTAATTTCTCATCAATAACCCCCTGCATTAGGTGGTCATGCAGGGAATATTTGATTTTATCTAGTGAGATGCTTAACTCGTTAGATGAAACTGCTTTATAAATACTAGTATTTTGTAGCATGTCATGTAGATAATTGTCATAGTCCTGCTGGTACATAAGCACAATACCACCCCCTTTGTCCGGCTTCATTACACGTACTTTTTCTGCCTTAATAGTATCTATCACTGCCTGGAGCGGTGAAGGAAAATTAGCTGATTGTTCAAGCTTGTGCTTGTTCAAGTTGTCTCTCCAAACTCTTTCCACCATTTCCCCAAAGACTTTTAAGGTTGGGTGGGTGGGGGGATTAAAAGTGCTAGTCCTACTTAATACGTTCCTACCATGCTCTTGATTCTTCAAAAGTAAGGATAAATTTAAGTTTCTAATAAACATTTTAAGTTCTATTAGTAATTTGGGTAAGTAACTAGGTCTGAGTGGAACATAGTGTAACCCTTTAGTAAATAAATCAAAATAATTTGAGTTCACTAGCAAGTCTGTGTAGTTATAAATTGTAAAGTTTTTCTTACTAATAACCTTGCATGAAGAAACCTCATCATTAAAACCATCGCATATGCTGGAACTCAAATTGTATTCTTCTAAGAGCGCCCTCTCCCCCAACCCCTCTGTTGGTAAAAGTTCGTTTTCACCCCTGGTCTGCCCTGGGGAACCTGAAAACCCTGTGGTGGATTGCTGCCTCCCTTTTGGGCAATACGCTCACTCCTTCTAGGTAAATCATGATGAAAATTATCCTGCTGGTCATAAGTTTCCTCATTGTTCTGCAAATCTGTTTCTACTTTTCTATTTCTATTTGGGGTTGGATATGCTAGCCCTTGCCTGTATTCATACAGGTCCCTTTCCAGTTTCTTAGATTTTCTCTCTAATACTTTTATGCAATGTGCATCCACTTCAGCAAAGGTGTCACTGTATGTCTTTTTGTAAGCCAAGAAATTATCATTTATTGTAATACTTTCATCCAGTCTAGTTAATTCATTTAAAATACAATTCGCTTTCTTAGAATAATCATTCACCATAAGTTGTAACATCTCAAGCCCTGTCTTGTTAAACAATTCTGTTAGACTGGAATATAGCTCAGAGCCCTGATAAGCATTATTGGGAAAGCGGAAACACCGCAAACCCTTAGGCACCCTTTCTACCCTTAAACATTCATTTAAATAATTTATTTCCATTTGCGCATTCTTGTATGCATACAATTTAGTTTTAAATACATCAAGTTTGCCATCAAGCTGCTCTATATGAGCTTCAACAGTACCTGGTTTTAATTGCGGTGGTTGTTCCGCCCATTTTTTAAAAGAAAAATTGCTGTCCTGCATTTCATTTAGCTGATTTGCTCCGTTATGGTTACCGCTGCCACTACTGTTGCCTCATAGTCCACCTGATGCTTTCTCTCTTATCGAAGATGAATTCCTTACAGCAACGCCTTTCGGCTCGGAAAATTGCACATTGTTCCTTTCTTGGGCAGGTAAATGTTCCTGATTACAGGGAATCGTGCAACCACCCGCCCTGTTGGAATCAGCTAATGTTTTGTTTAGTTGAGATAGAAGGGCAAGAACCTCATTTAATTCCCTTCTAGTGACTGGTGCTTCCTCAAGCTCTTCACGGAGAGCTATAGTTGGGAGCTGATAGGTCCTCGGCCATGTCGAAGCAACGAACCAGCAAAATCGCAAATAACCAGGAAAAAGTGTAGCGAAAACCTTTCCGGTCCAAACGACAAGGACTGATGATAAAAAATGTAACAAACTGATTTTAAAGCCAACAATTCAGCTAATGTTTTAAGAACCAAGTAGTTTGTTGAATAATAGTCCAATGCAGTTCAAAATTGCAACCAAAAGTTTTAATAGTCGACAAGAACAACAAGTATTAACACGAGCGCTTTCGCCTGGTCATACCAGGCTTTTTCAAGTGAGACAAACTCTGCAGTGAATATCCAGCGTTTTTATAGCTGGGAAATGCAGATAATTGATTAACAATGCTGAATGCAATCTTTAATTAACATTTTTGTGTTAAATTTAGCTAATAAAATTAACTACTATTTTCTTAGCAAAGGTCTTCAAGCATTATTCAGCAGTACATATATGCTACAAATAACAAAATGCTCCTTAAACTTTAAAATATTATAAAATTGATTTACTTAAAAAATAGTTAAGAAAATCATATAAACCCCGGAATTGTACTGATAAAAAAGTATTTTTCCGTTTAAAATCCAAAAGTTGATCCACTAATTCCCATTTGCATTTATATTTATATTTATATGTAGAAAACAAAAAAGACAACTTAAATGGATATGGGATACCCAAAAATACTGAATGATTCAATAAATACTGCAGTTAATATTTCCACAACTTGCACCACCATAATTAAAATATGTGCTTATTCCATGGTTAAAAACAAAATGTGTTAAAGTTTATTTCTTCTTTTTTTAAGAATAGATGTCAAACTAATGCTATCATTCAATCCTGGTTGCTTAGTTGCATTTAACTTTAACTGCCAAATTAATTCCCTGGTTTCCAGAAGAGTTTCCCAATCTCCACCCCTCTGGTCTTGCTGAATTTTTTCAATGACAAAGAATTTTAATGACATTTCTGGACATACCAATTGATGTTTGCAAAAAGCATTGGTTTGCTTGATTTGACCAATACAAACAAACCAAATAACCATTTCATCTAGGAATATTACGTTAAAAGCAAACAGCAAATACACCTGTAATTCTGCAGGAGTAGTGTATATAGGGTTTTGCCAAGCATGTCCAGCTTTTTATGTTGGCAAAACTGACAGATCTTTAAAGCGTAGGATATACGAACATTTATATGAGATTGGTAAAAACAAGCAAACCAATGCTTTTTGCAAACATCAATTGGTATGTCCAGAAATGTCATTAAAATTCTTTGTCATTGAAAAAATTCAGCAAGACCAGAGGGGTGGAGATTGGGAAACTCTTCTGGAAACCAGGGAATTAATTTGGCAGTTAAAGTTAAATGCAACTAAGCATCCAGGATTGAATGATAGCATTAGTTTGACATCTATTCTTAAAAAAAGAAGAAATAAACTTTAACACATTTTGTTTTTAACCATGGAATAAGCACATATTTTTAATTATGGTGGTGCAAGTTGTGGAAATATTAACTGCAGTATTTATTGAATCATTCAGTATGTTTGGGTATCCCATATCCATTTAAGTTGTCTTTTTTGTTTTCTACATATAAATATAAATATAAATGCAAATGGGAATTAGTGGATCAACTTTTGGATTTTAAACGGAAAAATACTTTTTTATCAGTACAACTCTGGGGTTTATATGATTTTCTTAACTATTTTTTAAGTAAATCAATTTTATAATATTTTAAAGTTTAAGGAGCGTTTTGTTATTTGTAGCGTTTATGTACTGCTGAATAATGCTTGAAGACCTTTGCTAAGAAAATAGTAATTAATTTTATTAGCTAAATTTAACACAAAAATGTTAATTAAAGATTGCATTCAGCATTGTTAATCAATTATCTGCATTTCCCAGCTATAAAAACGCTGGATATTCACTGCAGAGTTTGTCTCACTTGAAAAAGCCTGGTATGACCAGGCGAAAGCGCTCGTGTTAATACTTGTTGTTCTTGTCGACTATTAAAACTTTTGGTTGCAATTTTGAACTGCATTGGACTATTATTCAACAAACTACTTGGTTCTTAAAACATTAGCTGAATTGTTGGCTTTAAAATCAGTTTGTTACATTTTTTAGCATCAGTCCTTGTGGTTTGGACCGGAAAGGTTTTCACTACACTTTTTCCTGGTTATTTGCGATTTTGCTGGTTCATTGCTATTAGTGTCCCATCCCGTG
This sequence comes from Protopterus annectens, assembly GCF_019279795.1. Classification (NCBI taxonomy): domain Eukaryota; kingdom Metazoa; phylum Chordata; order Ceratodontiformes; family Protopteridae; genus Protopterus; species Protopterus annectens. The sequence goes on from NC_056737.1 coordinate 1,476,912,394, forward strand.
TGCTACCTGTGTAGGTGGCTGTGTAATGTCAGCCTTGCATACAAAGGCATTATGTGTGTAGCAACAGCCTCTGCCAATATACAATGGCCCATGGGTGACAGGTGCAAGCTGTCCCATGCAAAGCAATGTGGCATGTCCAGCATGTAATCCCACACTGACAGGCATTGGATCCCCTTTGTATGTCACTGAAAGATACATTAAGTGCAGACACTGATGATCCTGTCTACATATTGTGGCAGCATTCATGGTGAGGGTGAGATGCTACCCAAAGCCAGGGTCATACCAGCCTGTGCCACAACCTCAGGGAGCCCCTCCATGTCCCCTAACATGTAGTCCAGGGAGGTGCGTCAGAGGTCATACACACTGGCACAGACAATGACTGAGTCATACTGCTACATGCCTTGGAGTGACTGCTTTGCTTGTGTTATGTGGTGGATCATAGTGCCTGATGGGCAGCTCAGCATGACCATCACCTTGTCCAGCCTGGCAGCAGGACCACCGTGTACTTGTCAATAGAGGTACCTCATACAACCGTAGCAGGTGTGTTGTCTAGCCATATGGCCTGACACTGTTAGGCACACAGGCTTTTTGAGCTATGTGTCACATGTGCTCTGCTCTGGCGTAATATTTGCTTGTGTGTCTGCTTTGCAGGTTTCAGCTGCTCAGGCAGGATGCTATTCTGAGAGCCCAATAATGTACCTGTGTGTGTCTGTGTTTGTATTGTGGTCATGGCAGGTCTATGGGAGACTGGTACTGTATTCACTGTAGTATCCCACTCCACCTGATAGGGAATGCCAGTGCTGTGTAAACAGAGCTTAGCCCCCAGTTTGGCTATGTGGTTGCATCTCTCACATGTGTTGTACATGTATGGGAAGAGGAGAGGGTTGTCTGTGTACATGAGGCAGCTGTAACATTGCCACATGACTCACAGATTCACCAACTGGACCTGAGAGAAGATTGACAGGTGACCTTTGCACATGCTACCATAGCATTGTGACTCCCACACTAAGTAACGACACATAGGGCCAATGAGGAACAAGGTACTCAAGATGACTATGTGAGGGTGTAGTGCTCCTGAATTGTTAGTGCTGGCATATATGAATGCTGTCTTGAGGAAATGTGAGGTACATCATATGCAATGTGTTACAGGCAAGCTACATGCAAACAGGTCAAACAGTGAAGTTCTGTCAAGTGACACATGGATATCAGTACAGTAAGCAACACAGATGTCACTAGGGATCCACAGAGGCACTGTATATCTGCACCGCAGGTGGAATCAGTGTTTCAGGAACATAACAGGCTAACATGCATACAAACAAAGCTACAGTCAGCAGGCATGTATGTAGACTATGCTACAACAAACAAGGTGTACGACTTCCAGTATATAACAGTGCATATATGCAGGCACTCTAAGCCAGTACCCAGACATTCCCAGGTCAGATGGGCTGGGTCCAGCCGCAACCCCCACAAGTGTATAGACCATGTACCTTCGTAATGTTGAATAACTGGCCTGATACTCAAGTGCTCATACCTGTAATAATACACATGTCAAATAGACACTGAGCCCTCACTCAGCAGTTCCAGACATAGTATGATGTATGCTACCTGTCCTGGCACCACAGTATCCTTGACATGTATGGACACTCTCCCTCCTGTCATAGTTAGTTCTGTGTTTTGGTGCTGTTATGCATGGTATGAGGTGTGACCTTGAAGTGCTAGTGTGCTCTTGTGAGCCCTGTACCTGCTGTGTAGTACTGCACAGATATCAACATCCTGAAACATCTGCATTGCAGACTCGTGTGTGGACAGCATGCAACTCGCAGTTGACATGGCCATCATTGAGTATCAATATGTACATTGTTGTATTCCCCTGTGCTACCTATGTAGGTGGCCATCCCTTCACAGCCTCACCACCAGTATGCAAAGTTGTGCAGACAGAACACTGTGGTCATTAGTATGGGTGTACAAACAATACAATGACATTCATACTGTAACTGCATCAGGCATGCTGGTATATACCCACAATGCTATAATTACACTGTAGTGTTGTCAACATCATACTATTACAATACGTCTATGTAGTCACCCTGTGCATCAGCACCATGTTAACCTGTTCCTGCACCGATCTTACAGATTGCAGGAGGTGGCACAGTTTCATCATATGCACAGGGCGTGTACCTGGTATGCTTGAGTCTGCCACTGATACAACCAATTGGCATGTCTGTGTGTGTGTGTTGGTGAGGGACAGCAGTACAAGATGGGGCAATGTTGATGCAGTGTGTGCGTGTATGTTGTAGCCCTAGGTGTTATCACTTTGCTTGTGTGTATGAATGCACACAGTCCCACCTCATGGCTGCCATATACAGGTGTTTGTGGACAGCCGCAGACTGTACCTGCCAGGACATACAGATCACTGTCTGTGGCCACGGACACAGTACCTGTGCCTGGCAGGGGTGCTATGGACCGTATCAGGTACCAATCCAGACTGGGTACTGTCATCAGAAGCAGGTGTTCATTGACTGGAGACAGGTCCCTGTTGGGACTGTCCAGCACCACGTGTACGTGGTCTCCTGGGGCGGTCTGATGACAGCACAGACCCAGCATTGCTGGGGTTGCTGCTGGCACTATGTGAGCGGCCGCGGCCCTGTTGTCGTCCGCGACGGCTGCCAGCTGCTGCTGTTGCTGGAATACGGCCACTTCAATGCCTCAACCGTCCACCATTGCCCTGGCTTATGGACATATAGTTGTGGAATAGATCTAATGTGTCCCCCCAATGTCTGTCAATGACCTCAGTGAAGTTGTGGATGGCAGCCGCAACATCACGCATACTGTCACTCATGGCTATGCGGCATGCTCTCAGCTCCCTCAGACCCTGTCTGGTGTACCATTCCATACGTGACTGTGCCTGCATTACAGCCCAGAACATAGCTGGGGTTGAAAGACCTCTGTGGGCACGTCTGACAGGGGCAGTACGCCCACGGATGCTCCCACGAGAACCCATGGACGTCTGTCTGTGCGGTACCTAGTCAGGGCCCTGGCCATGGCTGCAGTGTGGGGATGCATGTGCCACTGGTACCACATTACCCTGGTCAATGCCCACTGTATCCTGCCCATCACCTAGGGACATTGGTGACAAAGGATGTATTGGCAGGATGACTGCGTGCATAGATGGGGTCGACAGCAGTGTAGTGTCAATTGGCTGACCAATGATGGACCCTGGCACACCTACCTGTGCCATTACACAGGTATCATCATCACTATCCACAGCAGCTGATTCAGGTTCCCTGCTGCATGACACCAGAGCAGCACCAGAACCTGTGGGAGTAAGGAAACACAGTTTACAATGTGTACACCATGCCACCACTGATGCACACATGCACTCATGCACACATGCACACATGGGCACATGCACACATGCGCACATGCACACACCTCAGTATATGAGATATCAACCCACAATCACAAACACATCTGCAATCAAACACATTGAACTACTGCTTCAGCCTATTATTACTATTAGTACACAGAGTAGTGAAGGTAATGGTATTTCACACTCACCAGCATGGATAGGCTGCCTTGCTGTGACACCAGAGGGACCTGCAGAAAAGAGACATTCATCGTCAGTGGGCACAACTGTGCCATTGATACTGTGGCCATGTTACAGTTCAGTAGTGCAACAGTTAGCTTCCACAGGTGTACTGCAGATAATGAGGTTATCACTAATGCACAATAATTACCAAGATAACAGCTACAAATGGAGGACACACCACACACATGCATAACCTAACAGTGTACAGAATGGTCACTATACATATGGCATGTTACCTGCATGCTCTGTGTCCTGCTGCTGTGTGGCTCCAGCCTCCATCATTACACGTGTATGCTGTTGTTGTTGCTGCTGTGCTGGAGCCACAACACTCAAGAGTAGTCCCTCCAGTCTGGTGAGGGGGGATGTCTAGCCACCCCGCCACCTGTGGCAAGCTGCTGCCTCTGGATATCCGACGCACGCTGACGGACATTTCTAATTAAATCACTGCAGTGATGGCGTACCTGCTCATATGTCCGGTTATGTGTGCCTATGTCATTTACCCGACAGACCAGGTCTTGCCACAGTGCAGCCCTCTCCTGCTGGTTCTGGCTGGTGCGGGAAAAGAGTACAGCGAAATCCTGCACCAGGCTCTGGTGTATCTCCTCCTCTTCTGCAGCGGAGTAGACTGGGATCCTTTGGTGAACCATGTCCCTATAAAGGAGAAGGGAAATATGTCAGCAATATCTGTCAGCAGACTATAGCACACATAATACACATTATACTTGACTGCAGTGATATAACATAGGCACCATATATAACATCTGTCTGTCTATTGATACACATGTACATGACCAGATATCAGTGCTCATCCAACAACTGTGCAGCAGTACCTGGCACACTCCATACAACAGACTAGTATACTGCAGCAGTCAATGCACTGTTTCAGGTACAATACACAACCCCACACTGGGGGTTTGAATCAAGGTACTGTATGGGGAACATTATCAGCCCATGCACTGCACACAATGCACGTTACATATTTCACTGGTACTGCACACGACTCTTACTTGCCATAACCCTACCTACACCACAGTGACATACAGGGTAACACAGCACAACATATGGCAATGTAGTATGTGTTGATCTCAATACCCCACACACCTGTCTCTGGCCTCACACCATGGAGACACACTACCATGACAGACAGACAGTCATGGTGAGCAATCACACCAGTACACAACATGCACCCAGTCACTAGCACGCTCATTCCACCTTACATATTCTGTTTGCAATGTGTTAATGGGTGTGCATTGCGCCCTAAGTAGGTAGTGTGCTTTTGGCCCTGGGCCTACAGCAGCATACTGTTATGCTATCCTGCCCCTTGTGACACATGTGTTATGATCGTACCTGCTCCTTACAAACAGTTACACAGGGTGACTCATATGGCATATTACCTATCAGCATAACATTCAGCAGGGGTATGTCTGACATCTACTCATGGGGAGGCTTGCTTCTTAATTCTGTGTGGTCTACTACAGGATATATCATATCTGTGGGTAGGGTCCCATACCTCCACCATGTGCTCTATACTGCAGTGACAAGGACGACAGACATAGGTAATTTGTGTTGTGGATGTTGGAGGTGTTACCATGGTTGGGAGACAACTGTCATGGGTGTGACTGAACTATGTATATCCAGCAGTGGTAACCTCTATGTAGGTAGTCTGTGTGCGCTCTGTGGTGTTTGAGTGCATTGACACAGTTACTTCCATATGTCTGTGACCTTCACCATATCTATCTGTAGCTGTCATGGGAGGTACATACCGTGTAGGACTTTGTGGGGTGTGGAGGGGTACAGTGACCTACATGTCCATAGCTGGCACACCATGTCCGCTGACACATTCCATGTACAGGTATTACAGGACTAGTGTGCCACTGTGTGTATCGATGTGGAGCCTATTGTACACTTGTTGACCCTGTTCCCCCCTGACACATGCAGTGGTGGGCAGGCATGTACATATGTGGTGGTTACTGGTGTCAGTGTTTTTGAATTGGGTATGGTACTCCAGTATCCACACTGGTGTTCACTCCATGCCTGTGACACCAGGCACCTGTAGCAAGACATCTGCACACATGTGCCTCACACGGTCTATATATGTATATATATATATATATATATATATATATATATATATATATGTGTATATGTATATATATATATGTATTGATATATTTATATCTGTATATGGATATATATCTGTTTGTATATATGTATATATCATATGTATATCTAGATGTAGATATATACATATAGATGTGGGGAGAGAGTGAGAGAGAGACAGAGGGTGAGTGTGAGTGTGAGGGGGTGGGACAGAGAGTGAGAGATAGTCATATACAGACATGTCTGTTGTCAGTCAGATCTACCTGTATATGTGTATACCTGTATATGTGTAAGTCTCTACAGATATCTATATATGTATGTGTGTATTACATATATCTGTACATACATATTCTACCAATCTCGATGTCTGTGCAGTACGTGAGAACCTGGTTCAAGGCTCCTGGGAGCACACCTTTTGGCCCCAGGACTCAGGACAAAATGGACAGGGAGGGGGTGTGTCCATATTCATGGAAGACACACACACCTCCAGGTTAGTGGCAACACATGAAGCATCACAGACCATCCAGGTGCAGATAACCATAGGCAAACCTGCTATACAACTGGTAGCATGTTACAGACCACCCTCCCTATCTCAGGGACCACAGTGAGCCTTCCTGTAGACATTGGAGGATATGAATGTCCCACCACACACCATCATATTGGGATAGTGCGACTACCCTAACATACGCTGGGTGCATTATTCTACCCCAAACACCCTAGCCCAAAGGTCCCCGGTATTCACTATGTCAAATGCAATGGAACAGCTGGTCACCTCTCCCACAACAGGAGATAATATACTAGACCTGATCATCACAAACATGGGGACAATGTGCTACACACTGGAAGGATAACCCTCACTAGTCACATCTGACCACAGACTAATCACCCTGGATATACATATCCCACCTCCCCCACAACACAACAAACTACAGTGGGAGACCTCTCACATGCCGACTTTACACGTCTTATAACTGAGTTGGTATCCTGAATGCCCACTGGGCCAGTGTAATCCACTTCCCACAATGCAGACACCCTCACATATGCTTCTACAGACATCTCCAAGAATGCATGGATCATTCAATCACAAATGGAACCATGACCCTCTCCACCAAGGGCAGGTGTCCAGTCTGGTGGACCCCAGCATTGAACAACTTGTATAACAATAGATGGTAGCTACTGCACGGCAGAGCATACTTCCATAGAGCTATGGCATCTCTCATCAGCAGTAGTAGACAGATGGGTTTTGTTGTACAAACATGCGAGGCCAACAATGAGAGGGACATCGCTATGGTCACTACAGATAACCACAAGGCCTTCCTCTGCTATGTTACACACCTGGGTGGGAACCCTCAGTTGTGTTCACAGTTAGTTCACAGTGACATACGCTACACTGAACACACAGATAATGCCAACAGTCTGGCAGACAGGTTCAGTGCAGGTTTATACACTCCCTCACCCACACATGTGGAATTACTTATCCCAGCTGACTGTAACCTCCCTGTCATCTCGGATGTCCAGCTGGGAACCACCCTCAGCGGAGCTGTAAACACAGCAGCAATGGGACCCAACGGTATTGCGGGTTGCATGCTACGTGAACTGCAAGAGGAGCTACACATGCACATTACATGCTATTCAGCCATAGCCTTACTACAGCATATGTACCTGGACACTGGCATACAGCAACAGTAGTCCCACTCCACACAGGAGGCACCTCTACAGACCCTGGTAAGTACTGCCCCATACGCTTAACCAGCCTGTTCTGCAACACTATGGAAAGGATCATTATGGTACCCATACACAGAGACATTGGGGACCTAGACACTTGTTCCCACCCAGTTTGGCTTTGTAGAGGGCAGATAATGCCTTTTGAACCTGGTTGACCTTTTCAAATCAGTCACTATAGTCATTGCTGAGGGTATAGCGGTCCATACAGCCTACCTGGACTTGCCTACAGCATTTGACACAATACTGCACTCTGCCATCATAGACATGATCAACAGCTAACATGTAAGTCCATATGTCACATGATGTGTTGCAAACCAGCTAATGGATAGAAACCCTATAGTCAACCTCACTGTTGCCATGTCAGATTCAGAGCCAGTCACATGTGGTGTCCCACAGGGCTCTGCCCTGGGACTACTCATGTTCGGCATATCATTCTCAGATGTGGAAGCAGATTTGGGAGGGTAGTGGCTGACAATGTTCAAAGATGACTGCATACTAGGTGCCATAGGCAATACACCTGCTGACACATACATCCTACTGACAGGCCTCATGGACACCGACAACTGGTGGCGGAGTCATGGCCTGACACTGCATGCCACATAATGTATACTCATACCCTTTTGGACGGACAAGGTACCTTCATATTATCACATAGACAATAACCTACTGAGTACAGACAAAGTAATCGGAGACCTGGTGACACTGTGCAATGCTGACCTCTCATTTGACACCCACGTTGCCGAAGTGGTTGGATGGACTTCCTACCTTGCCCACCTTATCATGAAGGGATTCACATCCACATCAAAAGGGGTCATTGTACCCTTATACTCCTCCCTTATCAGGCCCATGACTGTGTACTATGCCCCATTTGTTATGTACCACACCTGGCACTTGCAACAGCTAGGGGGACCCCATGAGTACATCACCAGGTGCATCAAGGGTCTGAAACACCTGTCATATGCTGCCAGACTAATGTAACTCATGCTCTATTCCATAGCATACTGCCTATGTAGAAGTGATCTGTGCCTGATGTAGTAGGCCATGTCCAGTCTGGTAGTGATGGACATGTTCCAACTCATACAATCCAAATCCATCAGAAGCACGACAGCTACGGATTTAAACCTCAGCACACATATGAATAGGACATACTGTAGGGACAGCTCCATCACTAAGAGGCTTCCCATACTGTGGAACAGGATCCCAGTTCATGTTAGGCAGCGACCCTCACTGACACTCTTCATGTGCATTCTTGACAAGAGGATGGGAGATCATAGGTTTACAGCAGGGGTCATATCTGTGTCACTACTAGACAGAGGCACAGGTTTCTAAATCTATTCTATACACTGTCTGCAGATAGCCTAGTACTATACTACTATACTATGCCACTGTGAAACTATATCTGTCTATGTATTTCTATATCCCTGTCTATCTATGTATACACATATGCATATTATATATATATATATATATATATATATATATATATATATATACATACATATCTCGATATACATACGTATACACATGTTACATACATATATATATATATATATATATATATATATATATATATATTTTTTTTTTTTTTTTACTCATTTTTAGGTCCACATATGTATACACACAGTAACATACTGCTGAACACCCATTACTGTACCACCTACTTGTACATTGTACTGCAACCTACATTGCTATGTATACATAGCTACCATCATATACATATGTATGTGGAGCCTTCAGTGACAGTTTCAGTATGTCCCCGTCCCTATGCACATCCTCATATACATAGATACAGACCAATAACACATCTGGAGGGTTCACATTATGTAGAGTATTATAGTAGTACTTTACATTGCCTGTGTTTGTTGCAGCTGTTTGTGTAGGCTTGCAGTTGCTTGGCCTGCTGTCTGCCTCTTTGCCTTGATGTTTCTGGTTTGTTATTTCTTTCTTTCATTCTTTTTTTTTTTTTTTTTTTTCTCTCTCTCTCTCTCTACCTCCAGCGGGTGCAATGACAATATCGCATGTGTGGACTGGGAGTACAGGATGCTTTTGTAGGTATCTGCACATGTCCATGTGATGGCCTCTGCACCAATTGTTAGCCAGCATTCACTAATTGCATGCAGCCTGTTTTGTAGTGATTGCAGTTCTCACTGTGATTACAGGCCTGTGCTATAAAAAGGTCTGTTAGGTAGGCGTAGCCCTTTCAGATTATCAGGGTGGGGACCATGCTGGTTTGCTGTGGACACTGTTCTGTGAGTGTAAGGGTTGGTATGTCTCTCATATTTCAGGCTGTGTTGTAGACACTGCAATGCATGTTGTTTTGTAAGCTACTGTTAGTACATTTGGCAGGGTGTCAGTGGGGCACAGTTGACATTTGTTTTCACATCAGGGACATCTCTGTAACTCAGTCACAGTTGCTATGTCTACACTCTTAACTATTCAACTATGGCTGTGTTTATCCTGCTCTGAGTATGTGTGTGGCTTGCCAGATGCTACTGTGACATTATTACCTAGTAGCTACCAACTAGCATGACTGTTTCTCAGCACACAGTACTATTTTACAAATCCACTAGATTTGACAGTAAATATACATGACATGCTTTGTGTGCTAGACTTGTATATTCCCTTTAAATTAATTCCTACTATTTTATGATATATTTCTTTCAGCACAATGTTCTTGTATAGCACTCATGGCTTAGTGGTAAGTTATGCAGACTAGTGTTTCCAAAGTCCTGGGTTCGAGACTGAGGGAGGTATTTTATTTTGCTGCTGAGGAAACTACAGGCCTTGTCATTCAGAGTGACTAAGGCACTCTTAAGCAGTTGTAAGTGGGTTAGTGCTGGTTTGTGCGGAGGTCACGCATGCGCACTGCCGCTTAGCTTTGTGCACACCCGCTTACTACTGCTTAAAAGTGCTTACTCTCGTGCACACCCGCGCTATATTCTTTGAAAGAAAAGAAAATGGGGAGATAGGAAAGTGGTGAAAAAGGGGTCACAAAGAGGGTAGGACAGTAGGGAAACAAGCTCGGGTTTTGCAGGAGGGATGTAGGTAAGGCCCATAGCTGCCCATTTCTTCATCAGCAACAGCTGTGCATATGTTTGTAATTTGGTGTGACATTTGAAACCTTCCACCCCTGAGAGAGGTGTAAGGACAACAATAATACTTGTTGTACAACCAATTGTAATTGACAGTTTACATGTCCAGCAGACATGTGTGCAAAATGGGCAGGTATGTATGGGGCATAATTTTTTTGTGGGTACAGAGTGCCCTTTTTTTTTTTTCAGGTGAGAGTGGTATGTCAGGTACAGGAAGTTGGTATAGCTGGGGAGGTAGGTTGGTTAGGTTAACAGGCAAGACAAACAAGATGCATACAGGGGCGGTGTATGACACATGTGGGGGTGTTACACAATTGACGGGGACGGATGTTTGGATATCTCGAGCCCATGAGCCCACAGATGGCAACAGTGAAACTGACATCCCCACCCATGGGCAGTTGCCACTGTGCCTTCACTGCCCAGGACTGGGGTGTGCTGGGCGCTGTATAGGCCAGGCAGCAGGCACGCCCGTGAGTTGTGCCACCCGTGCCTCAAGCTGGCGTAGGGGCCCAAGCACAGCATGCCGGATCTCCCTATGCACCACAATCCGGACACTACAGAGGGTGAGTGGATGTTCTCCTCCAGCCACGCTTGCAGAGGGGGGACGAGCCCCATCCCTGCAGCGCTTCCACCCACAGGTGGCACAGGGCCACCGAAGGAGGGTCCGGACTGGGCACTACTCCCATGTGCACTCGCCAGCTGAGGACGGAGAGGTGGGTCTGCTGGAACCCGCCTTCCCTGTCGTCCTATGTTTTGCATTATGTTATGACAGTTTGGGTTAGTAACATACAATACCATTCACAATTAGTTGTAACAGCATGCATTAGTATTCCCATTAACCAAACACCCATATATTCAAGCTATTGAACAGCAAGCATAACACATGCATAATTTGAACAGCAATACACAATCCAACAACATGCAGGGTTGATTGATGGCAACAGGCCATCAGGTTTGGATGTATGAACAGGGCAGATGCATCAACGTACATGCAAATATGTATGAACCAACAGGACAAATGTCCAGGGGTGTTAATTGTAATTGCACATACCAATTTCACGTGGAATGGATTATATGTGGTTATAGGGTAGGGTGAAGAAAATTTAATTAACAACTTCAAATACCAATACATATGCTGTACATTTCTACTAGCTGCAGATATATACACACTACAGTTCTGCCTACAGTTTCCTATGTGATAACTACTTCAGGTTGGTGATAGGAATGTTACTGCTACATCAATATACATTGCCATTTTTATTCATACACATTCATATCTGGCTCTGTTCAGCTACATCATCCTGCTACATTTGCTTTATATAGCTATAGACAACTGTGGATGTTTGGTATTTCAGACAACCATACTATCTGCATATTGCAGACTGAGAGCAAAATATCCAGATTTTGGGACACACATTCCAGCTGCAGTACTGTTTTCAACACATGTTACTGTTTGGTTCTGCCTGTCACATTCATTTCATTCTGTACTGACTGCAGTATACTTTATTCAGGAGTTATTACTACTTTATTGGTGGTTTCATACCTCTTTCTCACACTCTCTCACTTGTTTTATATTTGCAATTCAGGATGGTAATTAATTCTAGGCTTTATTGACATGTTTTATCTGTAGTTATAACAATCCTTTCCAACAGTCTCACTTATGTCATGTTTCTGTATTTCAACAGGGATATATTTCACACATGTGTTTTACTCAGCTTCTGCAGCTGTACTTTTCAGCCTGCTGCAGGTTATGTACTATTTTATTACAGGTGGGACATCTTTATTTCAGACTTGTTTCATTTTTATGTTTGGATTACAGGCTGCATCACACTTTTGTAATCAAGCAATACTTGCAAACCCTCTTACACTGTTACTTGCACATTTTATTAATTAGTGACTACACTGCACTCTTTTGCTAACTGTCATACTTATATATTTATTTACAGTTACAGGGAGAGAATTACTGACCTGCCTGGTGGCGCAACAGCACCAGCCTATCGCCATAGGCTCGACGGTTCACAGAACGGACACCTGCAGCTGTAATATAAATAAAGCAATATTGGAATACACATCTCCATAATATCAGCTAGGTTAATTTCTTAAATAAATAATTACATGTAACTTACTCAGTAGTGGGGCGTTCGGCATTTGCCGGGCCTCCTGGATCCAATGGTTCAGTTGGTCCTGCTTCTGTCTCTTCAGGTCCGCATGGTGGTGATGGACCAGCTCACCAGTCCTTGGTATTCCTATGGCACTTGTGAGATCATGAGCCAACCGGTCCCATGCCTCAGCCCTATATGCTCCCCACAGGACCTGGCCCTGCATGAGTTGGGCCTCATGATTATGGACGAGGAGCCAAACCATATATTTGGGCTCCTCAATGCCCCACCTCTGTGCTCGGAAGCAACTACCCTCACCTACACCTGACATCCTGGCTGCAAGTCGGTTCTACAATCAGTTATGCTGTGTATTCCCGCCTATGGGGCTTATATATGCCGCTTTTCCCGCACTTATCTGTGATTGGCCATTTTGGAATTGTATCAGCTTCACAAAACCTGCTTTGTCATGCTCCTCTTTCTATTCATTCCTATATATATATGCTATTACTGCATTTCAAAGCACAACTGTCATGGCTTAGTGGCTCAGTACTTTGACTATGGTGCATGGTGTCCTGGGTTCGAACCTGGCCATTGCTTTTTATATTTTATGACTTTCTATACAGGCTAGGAGGTGTGTCTGTGTAAAGGCAGTTTTGATACAGCTTGCTCAACGTTGCCCGTCGGTTAGCTTGTTGGCACGGTGCGCAGCTCCGCACAAATGGGTTACGCTGGTTTACGCATCATTTGGCTGTCAGCACGCATATTACACTCAGCTCAGCTATGGGCACACAGTTTCAGCGTGTTAAAATGCTGCTCAACCCCAGGCACTCATTTTACATCTGTTAAAACACTGCTCACCTACAGGCACTCATTTTACACCTGCTAAAACACTGCTCACCTACAAGCAGATATCCTCAACTTGTTAGACTGTAGCTCAGCTATGGGCACATCTCACATTTTTTTTTTATTTTTTATCTCACATTTCTTTAAAATACATGGCCCATTTCATTGCATTTTACATGAAATTTAATTTTATATATGTACATATATGTCAAGGACTTGTTTCGTGCTTATTTCACTAAAAATAAAAATTGATGCTGTCGGGGCTCGAACCATGACTGCCTCCTCTTCAGCCGACGTCTCTACCGCTACGCTACTACTTCTTGGCTTACTTTGCATATTTAGTTCTTATATGCTTTTCCACTGACTGCTAACTGTGGCTGAGCGCCGGGCATGCCCGCGCAAACGAGCGCACTCACGGGCAAATATCTTTAAAACTTATAAAAAAAATATAACATGTTCATTTTTACATTTTATGTTCATAGTCTGTGGGGGCATGTGTTGTGTTGTGTTTATTCACATTTACATGGACTCTGTCGTGGGAGTTTACTTTCGGGACTTTTACTCTTCTGTGGGCGTGTCCGTTTGCAGGGCTCACCCTACAGACAAGCCCCCTACTGTCTTCCATGGACCGTGTTAGCTTTAGGTTTGATTCAGCATGCCCTCATGCATATGCATGACATGCTGACTTCACACCGTTTAACTGCAGCCTCCATGTAAGCCTTGTAACTCTTACACGGAGGCTTTGTGAATCCTGCCCATTATCTAGTTAACACCTTCACAAATGTTCAAGTCTCCATTCTGACATCATGCAGCCAAGAAGCAAGAAAAAGGTTAAAAACCTACAGACAACAGGACACATTTTTTCAGAATCATAAACTTATGTAAGACTTTATATGCATTTTTTAGTTAACAGCTCAAAAAAGTTTAAATTGGTCAGTAAAAGTTATTTGCATACCTGTTGTATAAACATGTCAAGTAATACTACTACATTTAGGACATCAGTAAATGTTTGGTTTAAAGTTAAAAACTGGGTAAAGCAGTCTAAAAAAATGTTCCAGAACTGTTCTTTTAAAGTTAAAGGTTATTAGTTCAGGAATGTTAAATATTTCTAAACACACAAGGGTTAAATCACAGAAGCAGGCTACAGCAAAGCATTTGCATAATGAGTCAGCTTCTATCAATATGGTTTCAGACTTAAATAACACAAATTCTTGTGTAAATGCTTCAATGCATGCAATTCAATATACAGAGTTAAGTTGTAGTACAGTTTCAAATACAAATGTTCAGAATGTAATACATTCTTGTTTACATGTAATGCCAGGTACAGACTTAAGTACAAATATGGTAAATACAGACAAAAACATCAATGTACAAGCCAGTGCAAATATAGCACCTAGGGGTGATAATATACAGACTTCATTGCAAGCTACTGTTTCAGAGCAAAGTATAGAAATAACACATTCTGTAACCAGTCAGTGTTGCTAGTTCTATAACAAAGGATTTTCAGCTCATCTGTAATGGGTGTGTCAGTCCACTACCAAACCAGAGCATTTATCTGTCATTGTTTAAGGGTAAAAGAAATGACAATATTTCATTGTTTACAGAAAAATTTGGAATAATGTACTGATTAATACAGATAAATTAACTTCAGTTACACATAGATCTTTATTAGAGGACATTTCTGATATACCTTACACACCTTGTCAGGATTTAAAGAGTCAAAGAATACAGCAGCTAACAATTCAAAGTGTAATAGCAACATATGAGGTATGAAAACATCATTAGAGTTATATGCTGTTTTAGAATTCAGTAACAAAATGTTTGCAAATGTACGGAATTTGAAAAATTGGTTACAACAGGAACATGCAGATTTATGGTTTAAAGATAAAGTAAATTCCAGATCAGCTGACACAGCTAAAGTGCTCAGAAAAACATATTGGGTGTGGCCAGTTAAGAAAACAAAAAGGGTAATCATATGCTTCTATGTTGTGTAAGGTATATCAGAAATGACAGTCAAGTTAATTTGCAGAATAAAGGGTTTACAGTTACAGATGTGGTAAAATAATTTTTTGTGTTATTAATTTGTTTAGCAGTCATTAGTTAAGAGCTTTGTATTAAAGTGTTGCAATGCATAAACACTATCTTAATTCAGAGACAAAAAAAAATTTGCAGATATTAAATAATGTTTTGTTAGTTTAAAAAAATTAAAAGACAGTGCTACATTGTAAAAGTGACAGTAAAGTCAAGAGTTCAAATCCTGTGCATAAAAACAGTACATCATAAATATTATGTGTCAATAAAGCCACAGGTTCAACTCTTATGTTATGGAGAATAGACCGATAAACTTCCAGAATCAGATCAGGTTAAATCTGATAATAAATGTATTTATGTAATGAGTTTAAGTTTGTATATATTTCATACAGAAATTGAAGTTTAGCAAGCATGCCAGATCAGATTACAGCCAGCATAGCAAACTGAATTAAGGACAGTACTGTATGCCATAATGCAGTATGGCCAAAATCAATTTAATGCATTTACAGTTTTAATATTTATCCAAGAAAATTGTAGACAGTAATGATGAATTTCTGCAGCATTCAGCAGTACTGAAACGTTAAATGACATCAGATGAAGAAACGGTTATGGTGAGATAGTGGGTGGAGTTTCACTCATAGAGTTTCACTCTGGAACATGGGTGAAATTCTTGGCTAGGCTTATAAGGGCCTCCAGGCAATAGCCTGGTATCATCCTATGAACCTATGAACAGTGTGTTAAAATCCAAGTGTCATTAGAGTAAATGTAAAATGTTCAACAGTTAAAATTAATTTTATATAAGTGCAAAAATGCACACTGTTAAATTACTACTTTAGTTTCCTTTAAGGTTATCAGTTTGCTTACAGACTTACAAGAGTTTGTTAGCAGCAAATGTTTATTTCATGCAAAAAATGTAAATAAAGTCAGGGCAACAAGCAGCACTATCAGTTTATAGCGGTTAAAGCTGGAAATGTTTATTTTATGCAGGAAAAAGGTTAAATAAAGCCAGGGCAACAGGCAATACTTTCAGATTATAATTGTTAAATATGCAAATGTTATTTTAAAGACATGATACTAAATACAAGCAAGACCTTTAGTCATCCAGCTTTGCACAAGAGATGAAAAAAGAGGTGTAAAAGACTTAACTATAAAAAAGACACTTCATCATTAAAGCAGGCCTTCCTTACCTCTTCAGTGACTGGGACAATGCAGAGTAAAATTTGAACAGAGCTGTGGTGCAGAAGTTGACTGTCTATGTGTTTCAGTTATTTCTTCAATGTTTGTTTAAAGTTACAATGTGCGTGTTACAGCAAGTATGTATGTTTTCAGTTATATAGCAATACTAGTTTCAGTTTATGTTTTTATCTATGTTCAGGCCATACTGACACAAAGATATTAATAATTTAGTCTTTAGAATATAACAATAACAAATTTCAGTTTATATTTTTATCTGTGTTTCGGTAACACTGTCAAAATGTTCTCATGTTTTCAGACAATTGTGCAACCCTCTCCTCCTCCCACAAAACACAAATACATGCGAGAGATGCAACTATATAGCCAAACTGGAGGCTGAGCTCTCTCAACTCAGGACTGGCAAAATCAGACAGGAGGAGAAGGTAACCACACACACCATAAACCCAGTCTCACATAGAACTATCACAACTACAAATCAAACACATAAACACACAAAGACATACTCGGAGGCACTGATCAAAAATCTACCAAAACAGCAGAGGCCTCCAAAGCAGACACCCAAACAACTGCCACCTCATGACATAACACAAGCAACACATAGATCACAAAGTCAGTGTGCAAATCAGTCCCAGCCCTTAAGGCCAAACACAATGCCAGACACACTTGTCATAGGTGACTCCATAGTCAGACACACTGACGTCCCACTCACCAGACTGAACAAGGATAGGGTCACAGTAAGCTGCCTGTCGGGTGCTAGAATCCGCCACATAACACAAGCACTCAGGTCACTCCACAGCAAGTACAAGTATGACTCAGTCATTGTCCATGCCGGTGTGAATGACCTGAGGCACCTGCCTGGACTACATGAAAGAGACATAAAGGAGCTCTCAGATTATGTAGCCCAGGCTGGTATGACCCTGACCCTGAGCAGTATCCTACCTTCACCAAGAATGATGCCACAATACAGAGACAAAATGATCAGTTTTAATAATTGGCTTAATTTCTGGTGTCATTCTGAGGGGATCCAATGTCTGTCTGCCTGGAATGACATGCTTGACAAGCCACGCTGCTTTGCAAGGGATGGCTTGCACCTGTCACCCCTGGGTTTCTGGATATTGGCAAAGGCTCTTGCGACCCCCATAGTGCCTTTTTAGACAAGGCTCAAATTCTAAACCCACAGCCCTAGAAAACAATAATGGAAAAAAACTAATGGTAATGCTGCTCAATGCCAGAAGTCTAAATCTCAAGATGCATGCCCTCGGAGCCCTCCTCAGTATGGAGAACATCGATGTCTGTGCTGTGACTGAAACCTGGTTCAAGGCTCCTGAGAGCACCCCGGCACTATCAGGTTTTACCTCATATCATGCGTTCCGGCCCCAAAACCCAGACCGTACCAGAAAAGGAGGGGGTGTATCCATATTCATCAAGGATACCTACACCTCCAGGCTGGTGGCAACTCACGAAGCATCAGAGACTATTCAGGCGCAATTAACCATAGGCAAAACTGCTCTACAGTTTGTAGCATGTTACAGGCCACCCTCTCAAACTCAGAAACCCCACACAGCCTTCCTGAAGACACCGGAGAGTATAAATGTCTCTCCAAACACCATCATATTGGGTGACTTCAACTACCCAATCATAGACTGGGAACATTACTCAAGCCCCGATACCCTAGCCCAAAGGTTTCTGGAGTTTATAAACTCAAATGCTATGGAACAACTTGTCACCATTCCCACAAGAGGTGAAAATATACTAGACCTGATCATCACAAACATGGTGACAAAATGCTCCACACTGGAAGTATATCCCTCATTGGTGAGATCAGACCATAAACTAATCTCACTGGAGATCCACATCCGCCCCACCCCCAACAAAAGACCACAGTGAAGAACTTCTCAAAAGCCAACTTCACACTTCTTAAGACTGGTGTGGTATCCTTCAAGGCCCCTGAGCCATTGGAAACCACAACCCACGCTGCTGAATCCCTTACAAATGCTTTCTACGAGCACATCCAGGATTGCATGGATCAAGCAATCCCAAATAAAATCAAGACCCTTTCCACCAAAGGCAAGCGCCCGATCTGGTGGACCCCATCCATAAACAAACTTTACAACAAGAGGAGAAAGCTACTACAAGATAGAGCAAAATCCCTAAAGGGAAGACATCTCTTATCAATACTAGTAAAAAACTACGATCACTCATAAAATCATCCAAGGCCAACTTTGAGAGAAAAATCGCCAAGGACTCAAAAGACAATCATAAGGCCTTCTTTAGCTATGTTAGAAATCTGGGTGGAAACTCCCAGATATGCTCAGAATTAGTCCAAAATGATACAAAATCACTGAACCCACAGACATTGCAAACATACTGGCAGACAGGTTCAGTGAAAATTTCTCCCCCCCAAAAGGAGAAATATCTATCCCAGCAGAGTGTAGCCTCCCAATCATCTCAAATGCCCAGGTGAGAGCTGCTCTCTCTAAAGCTAAAACACATCATCAATGGGACCGGATGGTGTCCCCGGCTGTGTGCTACATGAACTCAATGAGGAACTAAACCCACACATAAGGCTGCTGTTTAATCTTAGCCTTACCACAGGATACGTACCCAAAGAGTGGCGTACGGCAACTGTGGTCCCACTCCACAAAGGTGGTGCTTCTACGGACCCTGGTAATTACCACCCCATAAGCTTAACAAGCCTGATCTGCAAAGCTATGGAGAGGATCATAATGGAACTCATAAATAAAGACATAGGGGACCTACAGACATTGGATCCTACCCAATTCGGCTTTGTCAAGGGCAGATCATGCCTCTTGAACTTGGTCGACTTTTTTGAAACAGTCACCAGGGCCGTTGATGAGGGTAAGGCAGTTCACACAGCCTACCTTGACCTTGCAAAAGCTTTTGACACAATACCCCACTCGGGTATCATAGAAATGGTCACCAGCTTAAATGTAAACCCATATGTCACAAGATGGGTTGCAAACTGGCTCAAGGACAGAACCTACAGGGTTAGAGTTGCTGGTGCCATGTCAGACTCCAAGTCGGTCACAAGTGGTGTCCCACAGGGCTCAGTCCTGGGCCCCCTCTTGTTCGGCATCTACTTTTCAGAAGTGCAGGCAAACATAGGAGGATTATGGCCGACAAAGTTTGCAGATGACTGCAAACTGGGCGCCATAGTTGAAAATCCATCAGACACAGATATCCTTCAGAGAGGTCTCATAGAAATGGATAACTGGTGCCAGAGCCATGGCCTTAAGCTAAACGCCAAAAATGTATAGTCATACCCTTTGGTAAAACAAGGTAACCCCAGGTTACCACATATGTGGCAATCCATTAAGCACAGAAGAGGTTATCAGGGACCTGGGGACCCAAGTTGACAGTAACCTTTCTTTTGACACTCACATTGCCAAAGTGGTTAGGAGGACCTTCTACATTGCCCACCTGATTATGAAGGGATTCACATCCAGATCAAGGGAGGTCATTGTTCCCCTGTACTCTTCACTTATCAGACCGATGATTGAGTACAATGCCCCATTCGGAATGTATCTTACCCGACACCTGCAACAATTGGAAAGACCCCAAAAGTTCCTCACCAAAAGGATAAAGGGGCTCAAAAATATGCCATATGCTGCCCGACTGAAGAAACTCCAGCTCTATTCAGTCGCATACCGTCTGCTCAGGGGTGACCTGTGCCTGACATACAAGGCCATGTCCAACCCGGAATTAATGGACATGCTCCACCTCAATAAATCCAAATCCACCAGAGCCACAAGAGCAAGAGACTTAAACCTCAACACGGATATAAATAGGACGTGCTGGAGGGACAGATTCATAACCCAGAGACTCCCTATGCTGTGGAACAGAATCCCGGTCCATGTGAGACAGAGCACCTCGCTGGCTCTGTTCAAGAGGAATCTTGACCAGTGGATGGGAGATTGTAGGTTTACCCCGGGGATCATCTCTGTATCACTGCTGGACAGAGGCACGGCAAACTAATGGGTATAGTATTCTTCAACCTAAGGGGTGGTGAAAGCCACACAACTCTGGCTAGGCTTATAAATGCCCTAGGGCAGATAGCCTAGTATGAACCTATGAACATATGAACCTATGTTCAGTTTATCTATGTTCAGACAGTACTGACAAGAAAAGGTACTAATAGTTTGGTTTCCAGAATATAACATTTACCAGTTTTTAGTTATGTTTTTATCTGTGTTTAGGTAACACTGGCAAAAGATATTTCTTTAGTGTTAGTTTAATTAGTTTCTAGAATATACACAGCTATTTTAGATGTTCAGTATAAATATGTACCAAATTTCAGTCAAAATTCAGAATATGACATTCATACTCAATTATGTGTTCAGTATAGTACATTTCAGTCAAATTTCAGAATATAAAAATAATATTCAATTACTTCATATTATTCAGTTAGTTGTATGAATAAAGTAACATAATTATTTCTAACAGGTGTATTACTTCATAGATTTCTACTACATCATTCTTCACATTATTCAAGTGACATAATTATTTATTACAGGTGTATTAATATAAGGTATCTAATGAATAGGTAGCATTAGTTATTCAATATACTCAAGGTATAACAGGGCAGGCTTAATTTATTATTTACTTTACAGATTATAGTACATTTTACATAATTATTGTACATAGTTAGAAAGTTAAAAAGACATTAGCAGAAAATACAAAGGTATAGATCTGAAATACAGAAAGCCTAGGTTTTAGTAAACTATTATAGCTTATAACCATTCATAAAACATTTCAAACACAAATTTAGGAGGCAGACATCTATTACAGTACATAAAAGTTGAAAAGGTAAGTAGCATTATTAGCAAATCTAAATAAAAATTTATAGACACAAGTTAATACAGTATATGGTAATTATGCTTCAAGACCAGTTATGGTTATCTCTTTAGTGCCATTTTCAATTAGGCTTCAGAAAATAGCCATCATGCCTGATAGGCTGTACAATAAAAAGAAACAGTACAATGTTTAAAGATTTAAATCTATGAACAACAGAAAAAGGTTCCATTTGCTATAAAAGAAAGACATCATGGTACACTAAGGCACCAGTTCATAAGGTAAAAACATAGGCAAAAAACAGAGTAATTTTACAATTACAGCATACAGAAATAGGGAAGAAAAATATACAGGGTTAACAGTTCATACTCTAACTTAAATAAAGATTCACAAAGACAGGTTAAGAATATGTATTTTGGAATAAATTCTGCTAGTGAAGTCTTTCAGCATGCAATGGAGCAAATTTTTTAGGTTATCCTTGTGCCATAATAGTTAATGATTTATTGGTTGGAGGCAAGGGTGAAGCAGAAAATGACAGGAAACCTTTAGAAAGTTCTATAGAGCACACAAAGTGAACTTAAAGCTCAATCCTATGAAGTACAAATTCAGACTACCAGAAGTTACAAATGTAGGACATTTATTTACCAGCACTGGCTTGTGACCAGACCTGTACAAGCAACCAGCCATTCTTGACATGCCAGCAACAGATAATTTTCAAGCTCTACGTCATTTTCTTGGTATGGTCAACTATTTAGTCAAGTTTATACCAGAGTTCAATGAGTTGACAGCACATTTGAGAGAGCTGATGTGTAAAAATGTTATATGGTCTTGGTTGGAACAGCATCAAA
The DNA here is from genome assembly GCF_019279795.1 of Protopterus annectens. Taxonomy (NCBI): domain Eukaryota; kingdom Metazoa; phylum Chordata; order Ceratodontiformes; family Protopteridae; genus Protopterus; species Protopterus annectens. The sequence goes on from NC_056737.1 coordinate 1,476,934,727, forward strand.
AGGCATTTGAAGACCTTAAGCAGAAAACTGCCACCACACAGACATTAAGATACTATGATGTCAATAAACCAGTAACTCTTTCCTGTGATGCTTCAAAGTTTAGTCTTGGCACAGTTATTCTTCAAGAAGACAGACCAGTAGCCTATCCATCTAGAACTCTTAACTGAACTGAAATGCAGTATGCTCAAATTGAGAAAGAACTTTTGGTAATAGTATTTGCATGTTCATAATTTCATGATTATATCTACGATCGAGTTATTCAGATTGAAACTGATCACCAACTTCTAGTTACTATTCTACTACTCTAAAGAAGCCTATCCATTCAGCTCCAGAAATATTACAAAAAATGATGCTCAAATTGCAAAAGTGCAACTTCAAAATGGTCTATACAAAAGGCAAACTTCTTTATCTGGCTGATACCTTATCCAGATCACCCAGAAATACAACCGAACAGTTTCATGCAGAGAATTTTGACTTTGACGTCATGGAAGTGCATACTTTTTCTACCACAAGATTTGATGAGCTGAGAGAGCATACTGATACTGTTTTGCAACTACTACATTAATTTTGGATGGCCATCAAAGCAATCTAGTGTATCACTTGAAGTCCAAACTTATTTTCCTTACAGAGATGAGATGTTGATGGAAGATGGAATTATTTTCAAAGATCCTAGAATTGTTCTTCCTGCTTCCTTACAACATGAATATATCCAGATGTTGCATTGTGGTCACCCAGGTTCTGACTCTACCAAAAGAAGGGTGAAAGAACTAGTATTTTGGCATTACCTAGTAAAATACATCAATAAAGTACTTTCTTCTTGTTCAGTATCCAATAGTACTAAACCACATTTTCAAAAAGAACCACTTCAGCTAAAAATCTGAGGGTGTGGAGTACAAGAGAAATCGCAGGCATCTTCCCATACCAGAATCAATATTGCAGCATTGTTCCGGTGATATAGACTCTAGATCTCAGAGCAATCCTGACAATGTTCCTATTGCAGAACATGTCTTAACTTCTACTTCCATTCCTGATGATGTTCCTGACGTCCCTAAAGTTGAACATTCAGCAGAGACAGTCCCAGTTGTTAGACCTAATTCTAATTTCTATGTCACACAATTTGTTCGTGTTTCCAGACCTAGTGTGAAATACACAGCAACCTGAACATAATTGTCTATATGTATTTAGTTCTGTATAATTGCATGACAAAGAATTATTTGTATTGAATGCATGTCAATTAATGTTGTCAATATTGCATGACTTATTACTCAAAGAAGCTGGCTGGAGAATAGTGTGTGTGTGTGTGTGTGTGTGTGTGTGTGTGTGTGTGTGTGTGTGTGTGTGTGTGTGTGTGTGTGTGTGTGTGTCGTACCTTTAATAAGCATTTCAAAGTTGGCACATGCATATAAATAGCAAGCACATGATAGCTTTAGTGCCATTTTGAGAGTGCACCTCGATGTGTTTGTACATAATAAAGCTGCTTGAGCAGATCCTACAAAGACTCTTCCATTTTATCCGTTCTGGATAAGTGACAATATTCATTCATAAAGAACCCGACAACTGAGTGGGTATTCACAAATTCACCCTCGGCTTGACTGGTCAGGACCTATTTAAAAAGAGCTACAATCTAAGGTTGGGTATTGGCAAGGTAAAAAGGTTGTTGGAAGTGGTTGCCTTGTAATTTCTCTAATCCTTTGATCCTATGAAGAGATCATGTAAGTGACAAACAAACAGAACAGAGTCATGAGACAATACTGGAAATGCATGTTGGACCCTCTAAGGGTTATGCACTGGAGTGACTGGTGTGTTCAAACTAAACAGCTAGCATTTCCACAGAGCAATGCAAACAGAAAGTGTCAAGTGGAAAGCCATAATTAATTACATAAGTTACAGGGGAAACATCATACAGTGGCAAGGAATATGCACTTACAGCACATGACACACACATCAAGGGTCTGGATAGACAACACCTTAGTTGAATTGTAAGGGCACCATGAGGTGTTATTTAATGTTTTCCTAGAGATGTTACACATGTTATCTCCACAAAAAGCTAAACAGGGTGTTTGTGTGTATGGTGCCACTTCACAAAGACACATTATTATTGAAAGTCCTCAGAATTTTGATCATCGAGGAAGTCCAGGGCAACTAACAAGTATCAAGCTGACAAAACAAATGGTATCTCAAATTGTGATGATAATGCAGAGCCACAGGGCAGGCAATATCCTGCAGGTGGCACACATCCTAACAACAGATACAGTTAGTGTACTCCGTGCCACATCTACTGATAAGCAAATCTTTCCATATCCACTTTTGTAACTCCTGGCAGATCTGGTGATGGATGGTATCATTCAGATGTGGCAGCTGATAGATATTATGAATATAAGGGAATATATGTATAGAGTTTACACTGTGCATTCATACTATATGTATAACAGACAGGCTTCTCTTCACAGCATCAGGAAATGCCTAAGAAAGCAATACTGGAAAACAAGCATTAGATGATTTTCTCATGTTTAAACAGATGTTTCCTTTCAGAATGGCATCCTCACATCAAATCACAAAGAACAATAGAAAAGTCTAAAACAGACATTATGTGACTTCCCAGGAAAAGTCATCATTCATATCTGTAATGAAGGAAAACTTTGTAAATATATGCTACAAATCTGACAGACTACGTGTGGTTTGTTATAAAATAAGTTATCTATGACTGTGCTTATAGCTGCAAAATATATTTCTTTATCAGTGTGCAATTTGAAAGGCTTGACAAATGGAGTCATGATGTGTCTCTGATTCAGCAGTAAACAGCACAGCAAGACTGTGTGTCCAGTTCAATATAATTTTTCAGCAGCCAATGGAGCTTAAGCTGTTCTTAAGAATGTTATGAAGCATATCAACTTTCTATGGTGCTTATCAACATATTAATGCAGAATATGACTCCTAGACTTCAGCTCTTGGATAAGTGAGTAATGCATAAGTCTATTTTCCTACTAAACTACTTTTGGATATTTTAGACAAAAAACAACAGGTGATGATATGACTGTGTACTGAAATGGATTTATACCTATTTTCACTGGTGAATGATACAGTATAGCATTTGCCATAATTTTCTTTTTTTTAATTCTGATTCCTGTGTGAATTACAGATTCCTTACATTTAAACTATCTGCTCTGTTAGCTCAGACATCTTAGTCCATTAAAAATATTATGTGCGCTTTCTGTTTTTGGCAAGTCCTAAATATGACTTACTGAATTTGTGTAACATAGTTTCATACAGTTGAATGGGTAAGATAACTTTTCATTAACATCTAGCATTGTACATAGTAAACTATTGGTCTTCTTTTTTGCAATAATGTTCCAAGCTCTTGCTCATAGATCTGCTACATTACAGAATTTCAGGGTATGTGCTTTAGGGATGAGATTTTGGTTTAACATCTCAAAGTTTGTCCCTTGCTCCATTAACCATAAGCAAACAGCACCATGATCTAGTCACCACTGGCATGGCATTTGTATAGCTGAACAATAAAATAATAAAGTACTTCAAGAGAGAAAAACAAGCATAATTGCATTTGTGCAACCAAGCTCAGTACAGTCAGCATTATGATGACAATGGCAGGAATAATTGCCTGAAGTAATTTCAGTAGCACAGTTACAAATGCAGAATCTGAGAAATGCGATAGATGGAAGATAATGGAAGAGGTAAATAGCTTCAAGTATCTGGGAGGGGTGGGTGAGGAGAAGGGAAGTCTGAATGAAGAGGTCAAAGCTAGAATCAGAGGGGCTGCAGCCAACTGGCATAGAGTGTCAGGTATAGTCTATGACAGAAGAATGCCAAAGAAGCTGAAAAGTAAAGTGTGCAAGATAGTGGTGTAACCAGTACTACTGAATGGTACAGAAACCTGGGGAGTAAAGGCAGAACGGTTGAAAAACCTAGAGGTGATGCAAATGAAGTGCTTGAGAAGGGTGGTCAGATGCACTCTGTGGGACAGATGAAGAAATGAGGACATAAGAGCAGAAGACAAAGTAGCTCCTATTGCAGAAAAGATCAAGGAGAAATGATTACTGTGGTTTGGACACATGTAGAAAAGCAGAAGACAATCTGGTGAAGAAGATTGGGAACAGAAAGGAAGAAGGTAAGAGGAAATGAGGACATCCAGCAAAGAGGTGGATGGATTGTGAGAAAAAAGATCGGTGACAGTCAGGCGTGAGGGTCGAAGAAGGCAGGAGTATGGCATTGAATCGAGAGAGATGGTGACAGTAACAAGATTCCATGGATTCTATATTATAACATCGAAGTCTTAAAACTTCGAATGTTATAATATCGAACCATTTCCATCGAAAGACTATAACATTGAACACTCAGAATAGTGAATTTTTTCCCCAGGGAAAAAATTTGCTGTTCTGACAAACATACACACAACACAACACAAGCACACCAAAATAAATAATCCACACACATACACTTCACAAAACCCTACACTAAACCATACATACACTACTAGCTATCCACTTACCTTAACCCAACCCTAACCCTAAGGTCCGTAACTACTGCGCACTCACCTTACCCGTTCCCTAATCCTAAAGTCCCTATCGCACACTGACCTTACCCACTCCCTAACCATAAAGACCTCATCACACACTCACCTTACCCACTCCCTAACCCTAAGGTCCCTATCGCACACTCATCTTATCTGCTCCCTCACCCTAAGGTTCCTAACTATCACACACTCACCTTAACCCGATCTTTTCACACACTTACCTTAACCCAGTCCATAACCTTTGCTCCACAGTCAAGGAAATAGTGAAGCTGCATAAACAGCCCACCAAATACTTTCCCTAGGAAAGTATTTGATATCCTGCAGCTTTGCTATTTTCAGCGTTCGGTGCATAGGGTTTGATATTATAATATTCAAAGTTTTAAGACTTCGATGTTATCATATATACCCGATTCCATGACCCCATATGGAAAAATGGGAAAAAGGGGGCTGATGATGACAATAATGATGATGATGATGGGTTACAAATGTATTTAAAACATATCAGTCATACAAGCAGTCCATAAACATGAAATGGTTTCACTTTTAAATTAGATAATGTGCTAAGCAGGTAAAGTACAGCTATGTCTGGCAGCAATATACTCCACTTATGTTGATGTTTGAAGAGTTTGTCTTTTCTCCCCTGGAAGGTAGTTCAGTTTTCTTCTATCTCCACCTGAGATGCAAAACAAACACACACACACACACACACACACACACACACACACACACACACACGCATGCATGCACACACACACACACACACACACGCATGCACGCACACACACACACACACACACGCACGCACACACACACACACACACACACACACACACACACACACACACACACACACACACACACACACACACACACACACACACACACACACACACACACAATCAATCAGTCATTAAAGTAATGAGTGCAGCACAATAATGGGCATCAGAACCAGCTAAGCTATATTGTAATATTACAGATGATTTACTAATAATAGCAGTTTGCACCTGGGGCAGCTGCCCTTTTCACCCCACCTAGTTATGGCTCTGTGGGAATCTTGCTACAGTTAGCCCTTACAGAAGCCATAGTCACTTACCCTGTTGTCTGATAGATGGTATATAGGATTAAGGCTATGAGCTGTTAACAAGCTACTTCCTGCAGTACTGGTTTTGACTCCCTCAGCCTTTATTTGCCTGCCTGGTTATCTTGAGCAAATAATCTAATAGGTACATATTTTGAGGCAATTGGGAATGAGGCTAGGCTAATTAGCTATGTCCTGGACAGCATACTACCTATAGAACTATGAACATATAAACCAGAAATGGCAACAAGTGTGAATGAATCACACAGGTGATTGTCTCTTCACCGGTCTTCAGTCTTCAGCCCTCATCCTAGGCCTTGTCTGTTTTTTTGGAAGTTGTACTCCTGAACTGATGATAGTCGAACCATTGCCAGTGACTGTTTTGTTAAGTTCCTCCAAAACAAAGTTGGAACCAAATACAAACATTAAACCACTAAGAATCTAATCCAGGAAGAAGACTGCAGCTCCAGTAAATGTTTTATTGTAACAGATTTAGCACTTTCATCTAGGTCATTCATAGACTTCTTCAGAGTCAATTAAACAATGCAACAGTTGGTTTTTGAAGTAGAAGCTGATAAGTTGATGGAAATGTTTACAGTTAGAGGATACCTACTAGAATTGGTAAGGGAAATTTATGTTAAAGTTAAAAGGAAAAGATAAAATGGCATACTAGCACCGATTATTTTAGATGGGGAACCTGACTTGACTGAGAACACTCGATTGCACCCTGCAGATGAATATACACTGTTGAACATGAATTTATTTACAGGATCTTAGACAAAAATTGGAAAGTTTTCCAATGTTTTGATGGGCTGAGTGACCTTTTTGGGGTGAGACCCATAATGGTATTCAAAAAGAGTCGATCCATTAAAGAACTATTAGAATGTAATACTAAACCTGTTGTGTCATCTAACAAAAAAGTTGGTACATTTAGATGTGGTTGTTGTAACCAGTGTATATATATGATGGAGATGGATAAAATAAAAATTCATAATCAAATAATACATGCTTCCTTTCATTGTACATGTGACTCTATAGGCATTATTTATTTAGCTAAGTGTAAAGGGTGTGACAGTTTCTATGTAGGGATGACTTAGCGCAAATGTAAAGAGCGTATATATGAGCATACGCTTGATATTAGGAAGAAACAGAGAAATAATTCATTATATAAATGTCTGGAGAAACATTCTGAACATGGTTTCACATTTTTTGGGTTGGATGTGGTACACAAAAATTCACAAGGGGACCATGGGTAGATTTGATAGAATGTAAGGAAATAATATGGCAATTAAGGCTAAATGCATGTGTACCACCAGGCCTTCATAAACAAATTTCATTAGCCAGTATTTGAAAACTTTTGTCTTACAAACTTTAACTAATGAGATTATCTTTAAGTTCACTTCAAAATTCTTTTTTTCTTTTTTATTCCTTCATTGCATATTATTAGTCTTTATAATTGTGTTTTATGATTTGACAATTGTGTTTAGTGATTTTTTTTAACGATATGTATTCATTTACTGTTTGGTCATGTGATTATTAATGAATGAGATAAATGGGGGGGGAGGCAATTGTATTGTTTAATTGATTCTGAAGAAGTCTGTGAATGAGCTAGATGAAAGTGCTAAATCTGTTACAATAAAACTTTTTCTGGAGCTGCAGTCTTTTTCCTGGATTCGATTATTGGTGGGTTAACATTTGTGTTTCGCTAAGTTGTTTACCCAGGGTGGTTGTTATACAAAAAAAAAATCAAAAATTAAAGAAATAAAGATACATTTATAAAATGTGAAGGACATATATTCATTAAGTAATACACTAAAAGGAGTGTGGTGCTCAGTGTGGTTTTGCTGTGCCCCTTAAACAAAATGATTATATATGATAATCAAATGATACCAGGTTGAAGCTGCTGAACAGCCTATAGGGTTTTTAAGAAGCAATGTGGCAGCTACTGTGTTTGTGCTTTTCTTTCTTCTCCACTATGTGTGTCCTAAGGAAAATGGGTTGGGGACATTATGAGTAGTTTGCGCTGTGTGTGCTTGCTGAGCTGGGTGCATTTTTGTGTTGGAGATGAGGTGTTCTTGTTTCAGTCATCATTTGATTTTGGATGGTCTGTAGTCTGGCTGATGGTGATTGCACTTGTTTTGAGTACAGACTTCAATAAAAAAAAAAAAAATATATATATATATATATATATATATATAAACAAAAAGCTTGTTTGAAAGGGATCTTTGTGGGTTTAGATGAGGGAGATGCATCTTTGGCTTTGCCATCAAGATGAGTTTTGAATGTTCTTTTCTGTCAGGTTCAGCTTGAGTGCTTCATGGCATGTGTACCTGCATTTTTCCTTACATATTCCAAGTCTCTGAGCTGCATGCTTGCCAATGGAAACAACAGGCTAAAGCAGTTTCTTACGGCATTATGCTGAGTATAAAAAAAATGGAAAGAACATTAGACAAATGGAGTTAGCTTCTTGAGAAGATTTTTTTTTTTTTGGGGGGGGTGGGGGGGGGCAATGATCTTATTATAAGCATTGGAGTAAAATCCAAAAATATTCAGGGTTAATCAGTACTCTTTCACTCACTTTAATGTACATGAGCTTCATCAGAACAATCATTTCATTCATTGCAAACTGCTTAAATACCACCACTTGATATCAAATCACATTACTTTCCATTTAAAAACCTTAAAGTGACCTTTCTAATTGTATTCAAGTAATTATTTATTACTTGAATACAATCAGAAAGGTTACTTTAAGGTTTTTAAATGGAAAGTCATGTGATTTGATATCAAGTGGTATTTAAGCAGTTTGCAATGAATGAAATGTTTGTTCTGATGAAGCTCATGTACATTAAAGTGACTGAAAGCGCTTAACAAAGTTATTTTGGTGGTCCTGTGGTTGGATTTATTGTCTTAGTTCAATTCTTTTGATGTAATTTTTTTTATTTCGTCTTTGTCTAGTTTATGTGAGTTTTCATCAGTACTCTGTCAGAATATTAAAACTGTTAGCTGGAGACAAATGTCAAAATAAGGGATTGTGAAATAATGCACATTTTCTGAAAGAAAAGAAGTTTAAAACTTTAATTATTGTGTTAATTATTAATGGTGATATTTTATTTATTTATTTTTGTCACCAGCATTAAAGTTTTACAAATTTTGACTTAAAAAAATCAATCAAATCAGGGGCATTCATGAAAAACAAGGGCAATTGGGAGACATCCACTCAAGCTTACCATCTCCCTTAATTTTAGATTGAGTTTTTTTATCACCTCCCAGGTAATATTTGCTACCTCATGGTAATACAATAAATTATTTAAGTGGTTTTGTGAGGATACTATAACACTGCATTTGCTGAAATCTGGATGGGACAGAATAGCTTCACAGGATGAAAACCTATTCCAAGAATTAGAAACACAGGCTAGCCAAGTGCAAATAGGGGTGAAGAGAATTTGAGTTGCAACAAGATTAGTTTCCTCCTCTTCATTTGACATCCCAGTCAAGAAGGGCAGGCACAGACATCATATGGCTGATGAGACATCACATGAATGAAAACTGACATACTAAAACAGGTCATAGAAGAACCAGGTAATGAAGACTCTCAGCCCAGAGAACTGAGCGAGATAGGAGGGTTACTGAATTAGACAAAGGAAGAATATATGCAAGAATTCCTAGAGTCTCTTCCAAATGATAACAGGGGTGAGCTATCTGACTTGGTGTTAGAGACAGGCTTTGGCTCTTCAGTGGTCAAAGGGAAGGGGCAAGGTCCAGCATCATGCATGTGCCTTAGCCTTATTCATCCAGTTCAGGGCAATTAGAACAAGGAGGGGTAGGTAACACATCTGTTGGTTTAAGGGGTGTTTCTGAGGGTAAAACCATGATTCCTGTTAGGTTGTTGCCAGTGTAATCATTAAACAATACAAATAACTCTTTAGGTGGACATGGCAACTCCCCTCTTGTCATACATAGCAGCTCACAACCCCAAAGTTATTATGGACAAAATCCTTAAGGGTGAATAAAAAGAAATGGCAGATACAAATGTAATTCAAAGACTACTGAAGGATGAAAAAAACAAACTCCAAGGATTTAGCAGTTGCCTTAGACGTATTAAACAAATCAACAAACAATAAGGAGATCCAGAAAAGCTGGGACTCTTGGTCATCAGGTTTAATTGTAATGGTGGTCCTTATTGAAAATGACCCATCTAGCCTTGCCTTTGATTTGCTTATCTACTACCAGAGAAACTCATCATATGCATGGTGGGTGGCCTGGTTGGGTTGCAATCAAAGATTCAGAAATTAAAGGCAGTCAACAAGTCCTTAAGGTGGGATCAGTGACACTCTGATATATGGCTAAGAGACCATATTACAATAACCCAGCAGTCTGTTTGGATCATCAGAACATAAAAACATGTTCAGCCTTCACCGAAATGGTAGTCAAGAGTTTAAAATCTACCACTGGGAAAGGACATATAGTAGCATTCATGCTTAACAAAAAATACAGACTGGAAGGATGATTGACCTAATTAGTACTTCATCCTGGGATCAATTCTTGACTTTCTCAATTAGTTTAGTGTCCAAGAAAAAGGAAGGCAAGTCTTGCGTAATTCACCATCTTTCACCCCAATGGGGCCATCAATCAATGACTTTATTTTTAAGAATGACTAAGGTTAAGTATGCCACTCTATATGATGCAGCAGCCATTATCAAGAAATGTAGTGAGCCTTGGCTGAGTAAGCTCACTGTTATTATAATTATAGAATATTTGTCTGACAGCTGGTGCAGAAGTAAAAGGCTGTGAGCTAAAGTTCATGAGTTACAGGGCTGGATTCCCTCAGTCCCATTTTCCTAAGGGGGTTGGAGTAATGGTAATGTGTTTGCCACACAGACACAACGTAAAATGTTTGATTTTTACCCCAAATATATTTGAGATACATGGCTAAACTTAATAAAGGCCCCTGTAGTCATTAGTCTAATATACACATATGAACCTATTACATCTTTTTGGCTGCTACCCATTTTAGAACAGGACTGGCCAAGGCTGGGTTTGTCTTTTCATGGTCAGTTCTACTTCAAGAGGGCCATGCCTATGGGTTGCTCTGCCACCTCTGCCATCTTCTAGTCTTTTTAGCTCAGTCTTTCATAGATCTAGCAGCAAAGAGCCATGAAACAAGCTGCAATTCATTACCTCAACGACTTTCTCAGAATTAGGGAGGGGAAGCAAGGTGCCAGATCAGGCAGGGATACCTTTATTAAGTTATGCAGTCACTTGGGGGTTCCATTGGCCCAGGACAAGATGGAGGATCCAAGTCACTCAGTTGTGTTTTTAGGTCTAAAATTGTCAAACAAGCATTCAGGCTACCTCCTGAAAAGATACAGTGCCTGAAGTTAGCCATCAGTATATCTGTTGGGCTCCAAAGCCAGAGTAAGTCAGCGGAAGATGGCTCCATAGAAGTAATATTCTGTGTGATACCTATGTTTTCGTCCAAAATATCCTTTTATGTTGCAAATGAGATTGACACCCCTTGAGCTGGTGTTCACTGAACTTGCAAATATGACAGGATAGATCTGTTTGTCGATGCTCCATATGCAAGGCAGACGTCACTTCTTGCTAACCTGTACAATGCTGAGAAAAGGGACAAAGCTATGAGAGGGTCAATATAGTCTTCATGATTTAAGCCCTTGATTTTTTTATGATAAAGTACTGCAGTCACTCCAGTTATGACAAGGTTTGATTCATATATACAGATTCATAGGTAAGTACTAGGCTAACTGCACTGGTGGGCCATATTATTACATGCTCTTTCATGAGAATCAGACTTTGTACTTTGTGTCTGTGAGGTAAATGCATTAACCAGTACATCGACCCTCCAACCTTTGCAGAGTTTGGACAGGCAATTATCAAAAGGGGCATTAAATTCAATGATCGGTGTAATGAGAGCCAAATACATGGGACAGATTATATTGTTGGACCTGGATGTCATACCTTTAGATATAATCTGTCCAGTGCAAAAGGACTTCCTTACAATACTGGGGACATAGTGGTCAAAGGACAATTTTTTGTCAACAAAGGCTCCCTGATTCCTGACTATGGGATTATCTTTTGGGGGTTACTTATTCATTCCATAAGTATCCTTTCAATTACCTAACCAATGTCACTGGTCAGGCTTATAGGTCTATAATTATGCAAGTTACTTGATGCTCTACCTTTGCGAAAGTGAATATCTACTGGAATCCTCTATTCATCTAGGATGAAGCTTGTTTGCTGGCTGGTACTGCATAGCCATTACAGGGAGTTTGACAAGTCGTGTTTCAGGTTAACCAGGAGGCAGTCTGGTATGTGTCCAGGCACATGGAATAAGTATTCTTGGCCCTGGTTTTTTATTCATGGGAGACTAGAGGGGGAATTATAGATATGAGTATGTGATCTGTGAATATAGTAAGGGAGAGGCAAGTGAAGGTACAGCTAAATTTGTCCAGTAGAAGATTGTATCCAGGTGTGTGATATAATTACTGTTAGCTCTGCAAAGTGCTAAACATAGCTTCTGAGGGTTTTAACATAGTTAAAGAAAGCTGTTTACCTCATATGTGTTTTTTGTTGATTAGATCAGGGTTTTGAGATCCCTTTTGACTTTCACAAGAGCATTGTAGCATCTTGAGAGTTAAATGTATTTTTTGCATGTAGTGAGTTTTTTCTTTTACTATATTATTTGTTTATATATGGGTTTCACCATAGCCCATAACAACAAAATTAAATTCTGTGACTCACCTAAAGTAGAGTTCAAAGACTTTGTCTTTGTATCCATAAACATTCTACTGCATTGATTGTTTTTGGTGAAAAACATCTTTGAGGGAAGTAACTGCATTCCATTGAAGTACATGATTGGTTGAGCACATTCCATTCACCCTCGCTGCTCTCAGGCTCATTCCGGTCTCCTACCTTACACCCAATTTTCACCCATCCCCACATCCTCTATACCTATCCTAAGTTAATCTTCACTCACCACCTTACCATCAGTCATGAAATAGTATACAATCCATATTTTTGACCCTTCTTCACACACCCACTAAACACTTCCTACATTTTTCTTTTTTTAGCTGGATTTCTACTACATTGTAACTCGACAACCCCTTCCACTTCACCCACCCCATAACCAGTCAAATCCTATTTAGCCATCTATCAGTATCCTGTTCACATTTTCACTGACCAAACACTCATATAATAATTGCCATGCTATTCAAAGTACTACAATTCACTTCTCTCCTCTTTCTTTCACACATAACCATCATATACCTCTCAACACCAGTTTTATTGCTAATGCTCAGTCCATTGCTCTCAATAGCAATTATTCCCATATTTCATTTAGTATAGCCTACAACCTTTACAACCTATATCACATCCATCTTTTCAAATAAGTGTATAGAAAAGCAATAAATCCAAACCACAAATTAGACAAAAAGAACACATTTAAATCCAAATGGCATTGTATATTCCAGCTATACCTATCCAGTCTTCAACTATTTGGAGACATTCACCCACAACCCAGGTCCAAGCATAACAGCCTCTTCTATAATGGCCCACACAACCATTACTAATGCATTATCTCACTCCGCCAACTCAGGTAAAACAAGTCTAAAATTTATTAACATTAACCTTAGAAACATTTGTAACAAAGTGAACTGGATGTTTTCATATCTCATTATAATCCTGATATCCTTTATATGACAAAAATCTGCTAAAACCTGAAGTCAAACACATCGAATTCCTCTGTCTAGGAATATCTGTCAAGCAGACTGCATATCCAAAAATAAAGCAGATGGGTTAGCTATTATATACCCAAAACACCTGAAGATATCATTTTATGAATGAAAACATTCCTCATTCAGTAATGCAGAGATTCTTATTGTCTTATTCAAGCTAAACTCCTATAAGACCATATGTAACATAGCATTATACATTCCCCTGACAATAACATTAGCACAGCAGAGGGCATACTATTCTGGGCATCTACCAGTATACCCCAAAAACCATCATCCTTGGGACCTTAACATAGACTGTGCTTAAATTGTATCCAATACACCCACTACCAGTATTAACCTGCATGGTTTCTCTCAGCTCATCAATACATTGACAAGATATAATAAGCCCCTTCTCTAAGGCCTCTACTCTAGACTGCACTATCTCAACTAGACTCAGTGATATCTATAACTGTGGCACACTATCTGACAACCTACGTGTCCACCAGCTATGCATTTGGAATGTGGGAGGAAAACAGAGCAAACTTACATGAATGCAGAGAGGACACGCAGACTCTGCACAGAGGGTACCCCAACCAAGAATCGAACCAGAGAATCACTTGCTGAGAAGTGACAATACTAACCACTCACCACTGCACTGACCAATGTAGACTGTTTAATCTCCACTCTCAAGCAATACAACTAGAATGTGTAAGAAATTTTCCTTTAGACAATGGTACCCTCGAATTAAAAAAAAACTTTAAAATATACTGAAAGAACATGCACATATCAAGAGAAAAAAAGAGTTACATTTAATACAGTAACATATCTGTCTAAAAACAGTAGGCAACAATGGTGCTTAGAGGCAAGGCCTGGGAAGTATGGCACACTAACAAATTTGAGGGAAAACTTCTATACTACGGGCAGATAGGAAATAAAACCAAACACAATATAAGGCTTGACAAAAAAAAAAACTCTACTAATTTAACTTATAGCAGGCACATCAAAATAATCCTAAAAAAGTCTGATCATTGTTCCAAAATCTATACTTCCTTCAAGCTGTAGCCTCACTTATCAAAGACAACCTCTTTATCAAACCAACCCCCAACCAACAAAACCTCATGGAAGCTCACTTCTCTCTCAAACCTGTTCTTACCTCTAACATAAGAAAATATCTCCAAAAAATAAAGCTACAAGAGCTGTTGCAAACAGCCTTCACCCTGTTGTCCTAGAAGTTGTAGCTGAAGTTCTGTCATATACAATATCTATATTAAAAAACAGATCCATTTTAGAATCTCATCTCCCAGCCATTTGGAAGAAGGCATACATACTTCCTTTTCGTGGAGAAGAATCCTCTGCTGACTACTCCAACCTCAGACCAATAGCCATCCTGTCACCATCATCTAAGATATTAGAAAGGTGTACCTTTGCCAGTTCCTTCAATACCTTACCATAAACAATCTCCTCTCCCCAACACAACATGGTTTTCTTCCCAACCATAGCACCACGACTGCCCTACTTCACTTTGTTGACATCATTAATAAAAACAGAAATACTGGAAACCTAGTATTGTCCTTATTCCTAAACCTTTCCAAAGGAATCAACACCGTTCCTCACCAGAAATTTTTACTAAAACTCTCACTCTTGGGTTTCTGCACCTCCTCACTCTCCTAGTTTAACAGATATCTAACAGACAGATTCCAAGCAGTCAAATGGTAACAGAAATAATCTTCATTTCTACCCATTACTGCAGGAGTGCCCATGGGTTCATACTTGCCTCCCCCGTTTAACTTATTTATAAATGATCTACACACTGCTTCTAAGCGCTCCACTCTTATATAATATGCAGATGACTCCACACTCATCTGCACAACCTCTAATCTAAAAAACTTCAAGAAATTACTCAAGAATCATTTATATCCATAGAATCCTGGCTAGACAGCTCACAACTCCTACTTAACCCCCCCCCCTAAAAAAAAAAAACTGATATTGCTACTTTCCACCCAAAAACATTCTCCCAAAGCAAAACTCTTGTCAAAATGACTTCATTAAATAACACCCTGATTGAACAGTTCTCTAACAACTTGACCGACACTTCCAAACTGTTCGAAAGACACAAAAAGCTCAGCCTCCTGTACAGAACAAAACCTTACCTAACAGACATAACTAGAGAAACCATAGTTAAAGCCTACCTTCTGCGTACACTGCTATATATACCTCCCCATCCTTTATTAACCTACAGTCATCCACACAATCAAAGCTCAAACAATGCTAAAATAAAATAACTCACTTTGTTACAAATCACCCCTTTAGGACTCATCACTGTTCTCTTCTTAAACAACTAAATTAGACTAAACTCCTGCATTACCTGCACTATAGTCAGCTACTATTAGTTTATACTCCAATATAGAACCCTGATAAGTATCCAGAACTAAAAGGCATGCTTCAGCACTACCCTCCTCTTAAGCTCTTGGCTCTAAAAACAAACTCCTCCTCTCTATCACTAAAGCCTAAAATGCATTGGGAGCCTCTTTATACTCAAACTCTGTAGCCACCCTATGGAATGCCCTCCTGCATGCTTTCAGGCTTCTTGAAAATGGGCAGACATTAAAAGCACATCTAAGAAAACACCTCTCAACATTCTGGTTCTGTAGCTCTACATCTCCAGGATAAGTATAACATCACTGTATCTGCCTCCTCTTTTAATATACCTCCACTCTCCTCTTATCTGTTGCCAACTATCACTCTGTCTTCACCCACCTCACCTTCTATCTTTGCCTCTCTTAACTCTTTTACCAGTCATTTCATTTATATCTCATAATTAAATCAACCTTTTGCTTTCTACTCTTTGTAAATAACACAGAACTTTGTATTGCAAAATCTACCCTACTATATAATTATTTAACTAGATCTGCATAGAATATAATTAGTATAACAATTCTTACTGCTTTATGCATAGTTACTACCTTAGCTATTTTTGACATTGTAAATTGTATTTTGATTGTATTTATTTTAATGACATAACTTTAAAATATTTGTTTGTACTCCATGCATTGGAATTTTTCTCCCCAGGCTATATTGAAAAGGGGCCTTTGTGCCCAGCCAGACTTCCCTGGTCAACAAATGTAAAATAAATAAATAAAGGGAGGTTTATTCTTAAATTTGTCATTATACTTACTTCAGAGGGGGACAGTTGCATTTCTGCATCTATCTGAATACAAACAGAAGGATGGGTGTATCTATTTAGTGATTTAAATGTGAATAGAATTTCATGCTGCAAAGCATTCCACCTGTGCAGTGTGGTCATCAGATTGGACGGAGATTTACAGTTTAGTCACATCACGTAGGTAAATTTACAATAGCATATTCTCTGAATATGGAGGTATTGCAAGATGCTTATGGATTCAATCTTGTAATGAATGGGACTGATCTGTGGTCCAGTTTGACCAGGGAGGGAGTGACATTTGAAGGGGTGCAAGCAGTCTCAGCTTGGTAAGAGGCAAGTTCAATATTTTGCCACCCTAGGTTGGGATGCGCAGTAACTGGTCCTGAGAGTTTGTATTGGCAAAGTCCAGAGATTTTTAGGCATACACATTTGAAGATGTGTATGTCTTCCAGTTAATGGAGGGATCGCCGAAGACTGAATAATAGTTTTTGGCTTAATGTATAGGGACTCCATACTAGTTAGCTAGGACATATAGGCTAAGGGGGGATATATAGGGGGTCCTATAGTTAGTTATGATATGATAATGGGTTTAACTAGATGTGATGGAGTTCCTTGTCATTATCTTATCTAATAACTATGAAGGTGATTGTTTTTAAGTATATGGAGACCCTGTCATCTTTAGTGCCTTTATCTAATGCTTTGGACCTGAAAATGTGGTTGACTTTGAAACCTTGCAATGGTGCAGTGTTTTCCTTGTTTTTGAGCCTGGTCTCCATGACTATGAATAGACCAATGTTTCCAAGTGTAAGGAATGCTTTGCAGGGAGTAGGGCTTTTGTTTAGTCTCTTATCTCTGAGCAACAATCCCTTTATGTTATCATGATTCTGTTTTTTTGTTTTTATTTTGGTAGATTTAGAAGGCTGGCATTTCCTAAAAAAAGACAATAAGGGATGTTCTAGGATTTATCCAATATATGAAAGCCTTGGTGGCTAGATGCAGACCATCCTTGGCAAAGCAGCTGAGACTGTCTACCATCTGTACCTCCTTTGAGTGACACTAGAAGCTAAGCCAATTGTTGAAGTCAATAAACTTTTGTTTGTATTTTGGCATCATTCTTGGTAGTTAACTGCTGCTCAAGACTAGGTTCATACCTGCCTTGGGCACATATTTCAAAAGTTCCATCATATCCCTCTTCATATTGTTGAGGGAGTTACATCTCAAGTCATTTACCCCTGCTTACATTTTGACTGTTACCACCTGCACCACACCAAATTCAACACACACCTGCACCACACCACATTCAACACATAGCCCTCCAGAACTTACACTGCCACAACCCTCACATAGTAATACAAAACTCGCACCTACTTTCACAGAGGCTGTCAATAAAAATCTGCCCAAACAACAGAGACCTCTGAAGCAGAAATACAAATAACCACCACATCCCAGCATAAACCACGAGACACATAGCTCACATAAACAATGTGGCACTCAACCAGAGCCCATAAGGCAAAACAACTTTCCCAATACACTAGTTATAGGTGACTCAGTAGTAAGGCACACAGATGTCCCACTCACTAGGTTGAATAAGGAGAAAGTTACAGTCAGCTGCCTGCCGGGTGCCAGGATCTTCCACATAATACGCGGACTTAGGTCACTCCACAACAGGTACAAATATGACTATGTCATTGTCCATGTTGGTGCGAATGACCTGAGACTACATGAAAAGAGACATAGAGGAGCTCTTGGATATTGTAGCCCAGGCAGGTATGACCTTAGCTCTGAGTGGCATACTGTCACCCAGAATGATACCACAGTACAAGCAGAAAATGATTGACTTCAACAATTGGCTAAGTTTCTGGTGTCATTCTAAGGGGATCCAGTATCTGTCTGCCTGGGATGACATGATCAACAGACCTCGATGCTTTGCCAGAGATGGCCGGCACCTGTCACCCCAGAGATTCCGGATACTGGCCAAGGCTCTTGCCACTCCTATAGTGCCTTTTTAGGCAATGTCCTTAAGACAAAATTACCACCACAACAGCTACAAGCAAAGAAAATCTGAGAGTTATGCTTCTCGATGCTACAAATCTAAATCTCAAAATGCACTCACTCGAAACACTTCTTAAAATGGAGAACATTGACATCTGTGCAATGACTGAGACCTGGTTCAAGGCTCTTGTGAGCACCCCAGCACTACCAGGCTATAATTCATACCACACCTTCCGGCCCCTAAACCTGGACTGAAGCACTTAAGGCTGTGGTGTCTCCATATTCATAAAGGATATGCATACCTCCAGACTAGTAGCCCAACATAACGCATCAGAGATACTTCAGATACAACTAACACTGGGTAAAACTGCAATTCAGGTTGTAGCCTGATACAGATCCCCCACCATGTCCTAAGACTCCCACTCCACATTTCTAAACATACTGGAAAATATTAGGGTACAACCCAATACCCTTATACTGGGAGACTTCAACTACCCCTCCATTAACTGGGAAAATTACTCATGTACCAACACACTTGCCCAACATTTTCTGGAATTCATTAATTCCAATGCCCTGGACCAACTCATTCTTACCCTCACCAGGGGTAGAAACATCCTTGACCTGGTCATTACTAACATAGGCAACCATTGCTCTACACCAGTAATCAACTCCTCCCTGGCCAGATCTGACCACAAGCTAATCACCATGGGTATCTACATATCACCCTCACCCCCCAAAGAAAACCACTATAAAAAACTTCTCCAGAGCCAATTTTGGGCTTCTAAAAACAGAGGTTGGCTAACTTCACGACACCCATGGAAATGGAAAATAGGTGCATGCCTGGTGAATCATACACTGATGCACTATATGAGCACAAACACAAGTGCATGGAACGGGCCATACCAAACAGAACCAAGACATTCTCCTCCAAGAAAAGCAAGCCAATCTGGTGGTCCACCATCATAAACAAGCTCTGCAACAGAAGGAAAAAAACTGTTGCAGAAAAGGTTAAATTCCCATGACTGGAAAAACTCCCTTGTTAGCTTCAGCAAAAAACTAAGATCCATCATTAAATCCTCTAAAGTTAGCTATGAAAACAAAATTCCTGCAGATTCTAAAGACAACCACAAGGCATTCTATAGTTATGTCAAGAATCTACATGGCAATGCTCAGATCTACTCTGAGTTACAACACAATGGCAATACATATACAGAATCAAATCATATTGGCAACATATTGGCTGACAGGTTAGTGTGAATTTTACCCCCCTTTTCACCCCCTAAAGGGCCTATCACAGTACCTGAGGAATGCCAAGTCCCTATTATCACAGCTACACAGGTAAAAACTGCACTGTCCAAAGCCAAGAATACAGCTTCCATGGGACCTGATAATATCCGTGACTGTGTTCTATATGAATTACAAAGTGAACTGGCACCACACCTGAGTATCCTGTTCAGTCACAGCCTCATTTCAGGCTTTGTTCCTACTGAATGGCACACTGCTACAGTCATCCCACTCCACAAAGGGGGAGTGACTACAGACCCTGGGAACTACTGCCCCATTAGTCTGACGAGTCTGATATGTAAGGCTATGGAGCGCATTATCATGGACCTTATAAATAAGGACATAGGGAATAAACTCTGTACCTCACACAGTTTGGGTTTGTGAAAGGTAAATCATGCCTGCTCAACCTGATAGACCTCTTTGAGTCTTTCAAGAGAGCTATGGATGAGGGCAAGGTAGTTCACACAGCCAACCTAGATCTTGCCTAGGCCTTTGACACCATCCATCAGTCAGAAATCACAGATAGACTCACTAAACTAGGCATAAAACCCTATGTCATAAGATGGGTTGCCAAGTGGCTCACTGATAGAACCCATGCTGTGAAAGTAGCAGACTCCAAATCTGACTACTGACCATTTACAAGTGGTATCCCACAAGGATCAGTCCTAGGTCCTCTCCTGTTTGGCATCTACTTCTCTGAAATTCAAGCCAACACAAAGGGACTCTGGCTGACCAAGTTCACTGATGATTGCAAACTGGAAGCCATTATTGATTCTCCAACTGATGTAGACATTCTACAAAAAGGCCTCACTGACACCAATGCCTGGTGCCAGAACCATGGCCTTAAGCTCAATGCCAAAAATTGTATTGTCATTCCCTTTGGGAAAAATTCGGTGCCCATGAACTACCACATTGGTGGTAGTCCACTAAACACTGAAGGTATGATAAGAGACCTGGGGACACAAGTTGACAGTAACCTCTCCTTTGATAACCAACTGTCACTGTAGTCAGAAAGTCCTTCTATGTGGCACAGCTCATTACAAATGGTTTCTCATCCAGGAAGAAAGAGATCATAATCCTTCTCTACTCGGCCCTCATTATACCTATTATAGAATACAATGCCCTATTTGGTATGTACCTCACTAGACACCTACAACAACTGGAAAGGCCACAAAAATACCTCACTTAGGAGATCTTAGGCCTTAAGACACATGCCCTATACGGACAGCCTCAAAAAACTCCAGCTATACTCTGTCTCTTTAGAGGCGATCTCTGCTTGATCTACAAAGCCATGTCTGACCCAGAGCTGCTAGATATGCTACACCTAAAGAAATCCCAATCCCTCTGTGCCACACACTCCAGGGACCTAAACCTCATTATCACAATAAACAGAACATGCTGGAGGGACAGGTTCCTAACACAGAGACTTTCCATGCTCTGGAACAAACTTTCCATTCATGTCAAGCAGAGCACGTCACTGGCCCTCTTTAAGAGAAATCTTGACAAGTGGATGGGCAATAGGAAGTTCACCCAAGGAATCATTTTAGTGGCCTTGCTTGATAGGGGCACTAGGAACTAACTTTGGGTGGCATGATGCCAGGGAATCTTCTTGGGCTAGGCTTATACAGGCACCAGGGCTGTTAGCCTAGTACAAACCTATGAACCTATGAACCTATATGTACTTGTGGTACACATACTCGAGTGCATGTGGGATGTGTTGAATTCTGGCTTTTGGTAGGCAACTGACTGTGACCCTTCCTTTGCACAGTGTGGTGAGTGATGCATTGCTGCATCTCACTGTGGAATCACCTGTGTATAGGATATTGGACTCTGTGGAGGTATGCTGTATTGGCTTTTGAACTGAATCAGTGTCACTCTTAGATATATGTTTCATAGCGGGTGATGCCTGTCTTGTTTGTTTATGAGGTTGCTGAGGATGCTTGTTTTTTTAGGGGACATTTAGAAGACCTTTGTGATCTAGGTAGACTACTCTTAAGTGCCTTGTCATAGGTAGGCTTATGTGTTTGGTCTGAACTGTGTATGATTTCTTAAGTGTGCTGTTGTATCATACTGCCAATGTGCTTGTTATTTGTAGTGGGTTTCTAAGAAAGCATTGACTCCAATACATTGGGCCGGATTCACGATGACTTGCATGGAGTCTAAGAGTAGAGTAAGACTCCATGCAGCCATCATGTCCGACGAGCGATCCAGGAACAGCCTGTAGGGGCGTGTAAGAGAGCTCCTAAAATGGCTCTTACACGGACAGGGCTGGGACATGCAAATCACCTCAATTGCAGGTGAATGGCATGCAAATGAGGTAGATTTGCGATTCAGGAAACCCGAACCTATCAAAGTAAGAGCAGTGTTATTTGCAGAAATGTACTCAGTTGACAACTGAGTACCATTCTGCAAATAGCAAAACGGAGCAGTGACAGCTCCAAATAAAGGTTGCATCCAGTGCAGGAAGCATGCCAATGGCCAAATATACAGTCATTGGAAATGTTCCCTGATGCAAAATTAAAATAATTTTTTTTTCGCCAATTTCCGATGTTTAAGCACAGCGCAGCGCCGTGCAAATGGGCTGTGCTCTAAAACACAGAATACTACAAATTAAAACCCACAAATGTGGATTTTATTGAAAGTGGTAATGTACAATGCAAGGGAATGGCAGGCTGAAGAGAAGATGGCCGCCGAGTAGAGGTTGCTAAGGGGGGAAGCTCAGTCTAAGACATGTAACCAAGCATTAGAAGGCAATCCTATGTAAATGAGTGTTTGGATGGTGAATCGCTAGTTTACATAGCAAATGAGCACAGTCAGTGGAGTGTAGGAGTAGGATATGGGGAGTAACAGAGTAGATGATAGGTGACATCACGAGGGGGGTATGTATGAAAGAAGTGAAGCTCATTGGAGCAGAGTGGCATGTGTCCGCTGTCATTTAGACATCATGGAAAGAGGTGTGTCAACAGGTAGACTAGGAAAAGCCAAGAAATGGAAGGTGTATACCGTGGATAACACCAAAGTTTCTTGCTGAGTGTGCATGCGTGCGTGAAAGCGCCTGTAAACCCGAGTAAGACAGAGTGCGCGCGTGTAAGCGTGAGTGCACGCGTTTAAGCCGGAGTAAGCATGTATAAGTCTGTTTAAAGAGTTGTAAGCACTTTTGCGCTGGTGTGCACGCGTTTTAACCTGAATAAGCAAGTTTTAGTCCGTGTAAGCATGTGTGCGCGCATGTTAGCTGCTGTGCGCATTTGCGTTGTGTGCGCGGCGCTCCCCCCTGAGGAAACAGAAAGGAAAAAGGAAGCACAACAAATAGTAAGAAGCTACCAGGGAGTACTAGCAGAGCTAGCAGGTGAAAACAATCAGAATCAGGCAATTACACAGGCAGTACACTAGCCCAGCCCAGCCTAGCACTTAAAACTCTACCAACAACAGTCTATTATGTTTCTCACAACAGACACTGCAGTAAGCTAATAGAAGTGAAAACTGAAAAAGCTTTACTGAGACAAAGAAATGTTAGGGGCTGCCATTGCTGTTATAAGGTGACATATGCAACATGCTGAGGGTGGTGACAATGGAAATGCTGCTGGACAACCCACAGTGAGGAGATGGAGAAGAGTGTACAGGCCCAGGGTAACCTACCAGGGGCTACATGAGCTGGAGATAGTGGAGCGCTATAGAGTGGATAGAGACCTCCTGCAGCAAATTGTTGAGCTGTGCAGGCCATGCCTCACACACAGAACCAACAGAGGGGAACCCATCCCAGTGGAAACCAAGGTATGTGTTGGCCTAAGAATATTAGCAACAGGTACCTTCCAGAGACCGACTGGTGATATGATGGGGATATCACGGGCATCAGCATCCAGGGTACTACACCAGTTACTGGATGCCATGTCAGCACATGTCGGTGATCATGTATATTTCCCCAATTCCCGTGAGGTATTGGCCAGC
The DNA here is from genome assembly GCF_019279795.1 of Protopterus annectens. Lineage (NCBI taxonomy): Eukaryota > Metazoa > Chordata > Ceratodontiformes > Protopteridae > Protopterus > Protopterus annectens. The sequence goes on from NC_056737.1 coordinate 1,476,958,450, forward strand.
AATATGCATCTCTTCCAGCAAATAGCGGAATACCCTGAGGTAGTGGGTGCAACAGACTGCACGCTCATATGCATCAAAGCACCAGCCGGTGAGCGGTGTAGGGTCTACTTTAACTGCAAAGGCTTCCCCTCCATCAACTGCCAGGTCATGTGTGATGCCCAGGGCATAATACTGAATGTGTGTGCAGGCTGCCCTGGAAGCTTCCATGATTCCCATATCTGGCATCTGACGCAGCTGTACCAGACATTTGCCAATGGGGACATCCCACATGGTCACCTAGTGGGGGATGCTGGTTATGCACTGGAGCTGTGGCTGATGACACCCATCAGAAACGCACACACACCTGAACAGGAATGCCATAATGAGGCACACGCACAAACACGTAATGTAATAGAGCGTGTGTTTGGGCTGCTCAAGTCACGGTTCCGGTGCCTGGACACATCTGATGGAGCCTTGCAGTACTCACCAACTACATGTACCCAAATTGTCATGGTATGTGCTATGCTACATAATATGATCCTGCAAAAACAGCTGCAGCAGAACCAGCATAGGCCTGGCCCAAACAGCCCCCCACCATTGCCAAGGCCATCACAGGCAGAGCGTGACTCGGAGGAGGAGGAACAACCTGAGCCTGCCCCAGTAGGCAGAAGGAGGCATTCTCAGTATGCTTTGGCCTTGGCAAAGAGGCAAACACTGGCTCAGTAGTAACTCTGGAAATGATACCCCTCTCTGACTCCACATAAAGTAAAAGGGATGCCTAAGTTTACACTACCTGCTTCCAAACATGTGCAGGGAGTGTAGTATCTGCATCTGACATAGGCAGCCCTGCAGCACCACCTAAGGCATGAATGCCATGTGTTAAGCAATATAAAGCAGTGCTAAACAGCAATTACCACCATGTAGTATATGCAAACAAAATCGCACACACCAACTAGCACAACTGTGGTCAATGTTCAGTAATATTGGGCAACGTCCAGCAATGTTGGTGAATATTGAGCAATGTCGGATAAGCCTGGTCTAAGTAGGGCATAGCTGAACAAAAGCCAACATGCTCATATTTGCTTAACAGGCCCTTAAGTAGTCTGGTCTGCTCAGTATGAAAATATAAAGAAGTGAGGGGCCTCGAACCCAAGATACTGTGTACTATAGCCAAAGTACTGAACCACTAAACCATGACAGTATTGCGGTGGTCTACCTGTATGATGGAATGTTGATAAGTCTATGCAAAGTATTCCATGGAAACCCTGCAGGCACAGCATAATCCTTGTTGAGATATGACACAAAGGTGAGTCCTGCAGTGAGAACAGAACCTGACTTCCAACACACACAGTATAAATGTTAATATCGGTCATGTTCACACACATCAGCAAATGTAGTGGACCTCAGATAGCAACATACTGAAGGGTCACACTGGGCATGCTCACACACGAATAAATTAGACAAATGTCAGGCAACAAAACATGGAATGTCAGAACTGGGCATGATCACACACTTAGGCCATGTCTGAGTACAGCAGTGGTCCATGCATATCTGGCAGTTGCATGTGTTAACCCAGGAACATGTCACTATACAGCAATCCGCCCTGTGCACACAGTTATATGACAACAGACACATCTATAATATAGTGGAACCCTGTCATAATCAAATATGTTCTGCAGATACTGAAGTTCTTCATGGAAACTGGTAAAGCAAAGATGATAAAGACCTGCAAACATCAGCAATAAACATTGTGCATCTTGAACATTAGCATAGGTTCAGTGGTCGATACTAGGCTATCTGCCCTAGGGCATGTACAAGCCTAGCCAGAGTGTGTTTGGCATTCACAACCCTGTCAGATTACTACACTGTGTGTGTGAATAGTAGGTCACACAAGATAGCCCATGTACATTTATGCTAGTGTGCCCCTGTCTAGCAGGGACACAGAAGATATCCCAGGGATAAATATACAGTCACCCATACAGTCGTCAAGATGTCTACAGTAGGTGGTCAGTGGGTGGCTCTGCCTATGTGAAACTGGGATTTCATTCTGTAGTGAGTGGTGCCTCTGGGATAAGAATCTGTCCCACCACAATGTCCTATTAACATCTGTGCTGAGGTATACATCCCTGCAGTGTGTAGCTCCAAGGGAGTTGGATATCCTGAGATGGAGCATGTCCAGTAATTCTGGTTTGGGTATAGCTGTAAACAACAGGTACACATCATATCTGAGTAGGTGGTAAGCGACTGAGTAGAGCTGGAGTTACTGCATCTGAACTATGCAGGGCATCTGTGTGAGTCCCTAGATCTGCTTGGTGAGGACCGTCCATGGCCAGTACAGTTGCTGCACGTCTCAGGTAAGGTACACCCCAAATGTGGCATTGTAACCAAGCATGGATGTGATGAGTATAGGAGCACAATGACCTCACTCGATCTAGATGTGAAACCATATGGGATAAGGTGGCACACATAGAAGGTGTGTCGAACCACTTTGGCAACGTGAATGTTAAAGGTGACAGTACGAACAAGTGATGTCCCCAAACCCCTAACTACTCCTACTGTATGTAATGGAGTACTACCTATGTGGTAATGTGTGGGCATGTTGTTACTCCCAAAGGGGATGACTATGCAACTAATGGCATTTAGCTGTAGGCCATGGCTCAGGCACCAGTCATCCATCTCTGTGAGACCCTGATTGAGTATGCATGTGGCAGCTGGAGAGTTGATCACGGCACCCAGTTTGCAGTCAAGTGCAAACATGTTCAGCCATATTCTCCCTGTGATAGCCTGTACGTAAGACAAATATATACTGAACAAGAGAAATCCCAGGACCAAGCTGTGTGGGATGCTATGTGTAACTGGTGTATAGTCAGACATGGCACCTGCAATTCTGACCATGTGGGTGCTATCCCTGATCTAGGTATCAATCCATTGTGCGAGATATGTGTCCATATTGATGCTGGTGAGCCTATGCATAATGGCCCAGTGAGTTATTGTGTTGAATGGTTTTGCAAGGTTCAGGTAGGCTGTGTGGATAGCTGTCCCTATGTCGATGGACCTGGTAGCCATTTAAAGAATATCTACAGGTTCAAGAGCAAGATCTGCCCACAACAATGCTTAAATGAGTAGGACACAGTGTCTGTAGGTTCCCAATGTCTATGTCTAGGAGTCCTATGACAATATGCTCCATAGCTTTGCAGAACAGGCTACATAGGCTTATAGGGCAATATTGTCTGTGGTCCGTTGTGGCACCAACTCTGTGGAGCAGGACCACTGTCTCAGTATGCCATTCCTTGGGTACATATCCTGTGGTAACTCCGATATTGAACAGTGATGTAATGTGAGGGTTGCATTTGTCATGATGCTCGTGTATGATGCAGGCTGGGACACCATCTAGTCACATTGATACTGTGATGTACGCTGTGGGGAGTGCAGCACTCACCTGTTACTGTGTGATGTCAGGGAGGTTATACTCTGTTGGGATGTATAGTTGCTCCTTAGGGGGGATGGGTGGGAGACATCTGCACTGAACCTGTTTGCCAGGATGTAGGCAATGTCAGTGGGTTCAGGGTAGGTTTAGTCAGTATGCAGTAACTCACAGCATATCAGTGAGTGTCCACCCAGGTTCCTGACATAACTGAAGAAGGCTGTGTGATAGCCCTACATGTCAGGTGCAATTGTCTGGTAGAAGCGGCCCTTAGAAAAGTCCATGAGTGATTGTAGCTGTCTGCTAGTAAAGATCACAGATGCCTTCCCAGTCTGGGATTGTGCTCTATCATGTAGTAGTGTCCTCCTGATGTTGTACAGCTTATTAATGGCTGGGGTCTAAAAGACAGGTCCCCTGCCATTGTAGTAGTGGGTCTTGTTGTTATTTGGGATAGCACAATCCATGCAGTCCACTAGGTGTCCATAGAATGTGTATGTAAAGGATGCAGCAGTGTGAGCAGTATATGCCACTGTCTCAGGATCTGTGAAGGATACCACCTTGCTTCGGTGAAGTGAGATGTTGGCTCATGAGAAGTTCACCACGATTACCCAGGATGGGTGTGTGGAGGGTATATGTATGTCCAGTGAGATACATGTATGTTCTGACCTTACCGATGAGGGGTATATCGCTGGTGTGGAATGTAGAGTCCCCATGTTGGTGATGAGCAGGTCCAATATGTATTCCCCCTTGTGGCTGTGCTGACTGGTTGTGCCAAAGCATATGAGTCCACAAATTGTAGTGACTGTTGGGAGAGGTTGTCGGGGCTTGAGTAGTATCCCCAGTCAATATGTGTGTGTATATGAAGTCACACAATATAATAGTGTCTGTGGAGACCTTTATATTCTCCATAGTTCCCACAAAAGCCGAGTGTGGTTCCTGAGTTTGGGAGTGTGTTCTGTAGCAGGCAACAAACTGAAAGGCAGTATTGCACAATGGTAGTTGTATATGTATGGTCTGTGATGCTTTGTGCAGAGATACTAACCTGGAGGTGTGTGTATCTGTGATGTATGTGGATACTCCCCCTAGTTGTGTTGTCTGTTCCAAGTCTTGTTGTCAGACAGCATGGTATGAAACATAACCTGGTAGTGCTGGTGTGCATAAGTGAGCCTGAACCAGGTTTCTGTCAGTGCACAGATATTGCTCTCCTCCATACTGAGGAGAGTCCTGAGTGGCCACAATATGAGGTTAACACAACTGTTGTTGAGCAGCATTACCCTTAGTTTCATTTAACCTGTAATGTCTATGGAGGTGGGTTTGTCTTCTGAGCCCTGCTTAAAAAAGGCACTCTGGTGGTAGCAAGAGCCTTAGCCAGCATACCAAAGTCCAAGGGTGACAGGTGCAAGCTTTCCATAGTGAAGTTACATGGCATGTTGAGCATGTCACCATACGCTGACAGACACTGTATCCCCTATGAATGAAACAAATTTGTTAGCCAACTGTTAAATGTGATATGTGTGTCCATATACTGTGACATCATAATTGGTGGGTGTAAGATGCTAGATAATGTCAGGGTCATACTGGCCTGGGCTACATGATCAGAGTGTACCTCCATGTATCATGTCATGTGATCCAGGGAGTAACGTCTGAGGTTACACACACCAGCATGGACAATGATGGTGCCAGTCTTGTACTTGCTTTGGAGTGACCTGACTGCCTGTGTTATGCGGCAGATCCTGGCACCCAACAGACAGCCCAAAGTGACTATTCCCTTGTCAGGGCTGGTGAGTGGTACGTCAGTGTGTCTGAACATAAGTGTCGCCTATTACAAGTGTATTAGGTGTGTTGTTTTGCCCGAAGGGCAGTGACTCTGTGGCACACTGACATTGTGAACTTTGTGATATGTGGGTATTGTAGTGGGGTAGCAGGTGTGTGTGTGTCTGCTTTGGAGGTCTCTGCTACTTAGGTAGAGTACATTTACAGCATCCGAGTATGTCAATGTGTGCTAATGTGGTTTGAGTGCTGTTGCTAGAGGATATATGAGACTGATATGTGGTGTGTGTGGTTACCTTCACCACCTGATAGACTGTGCCAGTCATGGGTCGAGAGAGTTCAGCTCTCTGTATGTCTATATAGGTGCATCTCACACATATATCTGAGTTTGTCGGGAGGAGGAGAGGGTTGTCTGTGTACATGAGGCAGATGTGACATTGTGTCAATATCACAATATCCACCAGCTGGACTAAAGAGTACACACAAAACTGACCCCTGGACATGTCAGGATATTATCATGACATACTCTGTAGCCTGATCACAAAGGATCAGTAGGGTGTTAAGCATGTAAAAGAGTATAACAGGGATTAGTGCTCATGTTCGTTAGTGTTTTGTAAAGAGGAGCTGAGAAGGAATCCAGACTGAATCATGACATCTCCTTCAGCTATGTGATAAATATCAATGTACACCCATATATGTCCTGAGTCAGGGCCAGCTGTACCTGAGTGTCAATGCCGACATCATGACAGACAGGCCCATATGTACATACCCATCTCCCACTGACAATAGTCCACATCATCATACCAGGAGATATCACATGTAGAATGGATGAGCAGCTACCCCCACTGCCAAAAGCATGGCAGCAGGTGGAATACATTGATTCCCAATATGTGTCATGCACAAACTACAGAACAAACAGATCATGCACCTGAACAGTCAGCTGAGCCGCACCCCCTACACAGGATGTGGAACCGTTGAATGTGTCACAGCTACATATGGCACTCCCCACAAGTGTTGGTGCACAACACACCATGGGAAGTCAAGTCCAGTACGCCTATGAGGTCTGATCTGCAAGGTCATGGAGTCCATCATGGTTGCAGTCATAAACAGAGCTATTGGAAGCTGACACACACACAACCCTACCAACTGTGGTATGTTGATGTGCGGATCATGGTTCCAAAACATGCTAGACTGTTTGCAAGGCAGCCACCCAGGACATACATCAATGAACACATGTACACATGTGTCACATAGACTTTGAATAGCCCTTTATCAACATCCCAGACACATGTAGTATCTACAAAACCAAGAAGCTGTGCATAAATATGTGTTGACATATGACGGAATGTCAATGTGTCCACAGATACATCACACAAGGTAAGGATACTGAGGTCATGTTCAAGCTGTTGACACCTGCTGACCCACATGGACCATTCCTGGAATGGCATAAAACAAAGTGTACACACATCACCATGTCCAGTCCTATGATGTCACCATCCTATAAATGCAGCAGGAGAAAGAAACCCAACCAGTAAAGCAAATAGCGTGCCATGTTAATGCATCTGTTTTCAGTATCATAACATAGTTAAGTAGGGGTTTGAATCCTGCAAACTGTGTGTATGTGTGCAGTTTCCTGTCAGAGATGCCCCCTTTTTGGAGATTGGGAAAACTCAGTAAAGGAGATACATTCCTCTTTGGAAAATCTGATGATGTCACCATCCTACAAATACTGCAGGAGAAGGAAAGCCAGCCAGTAAAGCAAATAGCGCACTGTGTTAATGAATCACTCTCTAATAACATGACGTAGTTAGATAGGGGTTTGAATCCTGTGAACTGCGTGTGTGTGTCTATGCAATTGTCTTTGAAAAGAGTGTCCTTTTTGGAGACTGTGAAAACACACTAAAAGAGGTACATTACTCTTTGGAAAGTCTGATGATGTCACCATCCTACAAATACTGCAGGAGAAAGACAACTAGCCATTAAAGCAAATAGTGCACCATGTTAGTGTGTCTTTTTCTAGTATGATGACATAGTTAGGTAGGGGTTTGAATCATGCAAACAGTGAGTGTGAGTATGTATGCAATTGTCTTTGAAAAGGGTTCCCTTTTTGGAGACTGTGAAGACACACTGAAAGAGGTACATTACTCTTTGGAAAGTCTGATGATGTCACCATCCTACAAATACTGCAGGAGAAGAGAAACCAGCCAATAAAGCAAATAGCATGCCGTGTTAGTGTGTTTTTCTCTAGTGTCATAACATAGTTAAGTAGTGGTTTAAATCCTGCAAATTGTGTGTATGTGTGCACTTGTTTTTGAAAGGGGTGCCCTTTTTGGCGACTGTGAAAACACACTGAAAGAGGTACATTCCTCTTTGGAAAGTCTGATGATGTCACCATCCTACAAATAGAGCAGGAGAAAGAAAGCCAGCCAGTAAAGCAAATAGCATGCCGTGTTAATGCATCACTCTACAGTATCATAGCATAGTTAGGTAGAGGTTTGAATCCTACAAGCAGTGTGTGTGTGTGTGTGTGTGTGTGTGTGTGTGTGTGTGTGTGTGTGTGTGGGGGGGGGTTGTGTGTATTTGTGCAATTGTCTTTGAAAGAAGTGTCCTTTTTGGAGACTGTAAAAACACACTAAAAGATGTACATTACTCTTTGTAAAGTCTGATGATATCACCATCCTACAAATACTGCAGGAGAAGAGAAACCAGCCAATAAAGCAAATAGCGCGCCGTGTTAACGTGTTTCTCTCTAATATCATAACATAGTTTGATAGGGGTTTGAATCCTGCAAATGCTGCGTGTCTGTCACTATTGAAAAACATGATGTGGGTTTTGTTTTTACTATGGTATGACATAGTATGATGACAACAGTAAGTGCATTGCAGACATCAGGTATCTGCGTGGCAAATATATATGTGTACATGTCCCCTCAATCAGTACATAGGTGTGAAACCTCCATACTACATGAATACATTTGTTTCCATTGACAGGTTGTGCCACTGCTACTCAGATCGTAGGTCACATATGCATGTGTTTGACACGGCCATCCACTGTCGTGTTCTGTGGCCAAGGTCATCTGTGGCACACACACCCATGACAGTTACTTAAAAGTAGTGTGAGTGAGGGTATATGCCTGGGGTATATGTCAGACATGGTCATACACAACAAAGTCTGCCAAGAATGGACAGTCTTTATAGGTGTACGACTGCCTTGTGGATATGCATTCAGGCCTCTAATGTCTGTGATACACCTTGGGAACTCCACAATACCTATGGATATGTGGATACCAAGGGACACATGACATAACATGGGTCTGTATGTACACAATGGTACCCGTCATACATGTTGAGGGCTACCACTGGTGTGGTACTGATGGGATAGTATGTATAGTACATGAGGATGACTATGCCATAGTCGGCTTACTGCTATACAGCATGTATCACACAACAGGTATCTGTCTGTATGATACCCTTGTGTAGGATATGCATCCCATCCAGGGAATGCATTGTAGGCCATTCCATGCATTCCCAGATTTGGATGGACACATCCCTAGTGTGTCTGCATGTACCTAAGGGGGCTATATGACACACAGGTGTGGTCACAGTAATGGGTGGTGGTCATCACCACTGGTTAGTGTTATAGTGTAGCACCGGAAGGATCCAATTGATACTGGGTTCCCTACTACTGTGTGTCATTTGTCAGGACATCATCCAATGATTGCTTATAGTCATGCTGTTGAGGTTGTGTATACTACCAGACTGCAAATCATTGACTGATATTAATGGTATCACCCGCAGCATAGTGTCAACCCATGTCATACACACGTCTACCCATGTTAGTACATAACTGTAGTAGAATGCATACTGGCCATTGAAAGATGCAATGGGATGTTAATAATGTGTACGACACGGTATACCACACTTCCCATGTGTCCACTATGCATGTAAATCCAGACAGTGCACACCCACCAAGTTCACAGATGTACACTTGCTAATCTGTACTGCACACATCACACACGTACTGTGCACTCGCTAACACATGCTGGTAACACATCACACATCAGCCAAGTGGCACATGGGTGGATAATACATACTCAGACCTAACAGTGGTGTAAACATTGCTACATTGACAATCAGAGCTTTGATGCATAATGTCTGCTCAGATATACCTACAAAGATGTAGTTAGACTTCCTTGTTGACAACTCGCTATTATTGGTACACTGCTATAGTGTCACCCTGTGCATCAGCACCATGTTAGCCTGTCCCTCTGTCGATAATGCAGATGACAGGAGGTGGCATAGGTATCATCATATGCACAGGGCGTTTTGTTGTTTGCCAGAGCCTGACATTGACCCATCCAATCAACATGTCTGTGTGTGTGTGAGGGACAACAGTACAGCATGGGCCAATGTTGATGTAATGTGTGTGTGTATGTGTGAGCCCTAGTTGTTTGCTTAATGTGTGTGTGTCTGCATGCACACAGCTCCACCATGTGGCTGCCATATACGGTGGTTTGTGGGACAGCCACAGACTGTACCTGCTTGGCTGTACAGATCACTGTCTCCTGCCATGGACACAGTAACTGTGCCTGGCAGGGGTGCTACGGACGGTATCGGGTACCAACCCTGACTGGGTGCTGTCATCAGAAACAGAGGTATGATGACTGGACCCATGTCCCTGCTGGGACTGGCCAGAGCCACGTGCACGTGGTCTACTGGGACGGACAATGGACAGGCCAGCTCCAGCATTGCTGGGGCTGGTATTGCCACTACGGGAGCGGCTGTGACCTGTGGGCCATCCACAACCACTGCCAGCTGTTGTTGGCATGTGTCTGCGTCAATGTCGCAACCATCCTGCATGGTCCTGGCTCGAGGAAGACATGTTGTGGAGGCCATCTATTGTCTCCCCCCAATGTCTACCAATGACCTCGGTGTATGTCCGGATGGCACCGGCAAGGTCACGGATGCTGTCATTGATAGCGTTGTTATGTGCCCTCTACGCCCTAAGTCCCTGCCTGGTGTACCATTCCATACGTGCCTGAGCCTGAATTACAGCCCGGAACATAGTGGTCATCGTAATACCCATGAGGGCATGCCTGCCAGGGGCAATACGTCCAGTGGTGCTCCCCTGAAAACCCCTGGACCTCCGCCTATGTGGTACCGTTCTGGGTCTAAGGCTATGGCTGCTGTGAGGGGATGCACGTGCCATGGGTACCACACTCTCCTGGTCAATGCCAACTGTATGCTGTCCCTTCCCTATGGCCATTGGTGGTGAGGGGTGTAATGGCAGTATGAGTGTGCGCATAGATGGGTTGAATGTTGTGTACTGTCGATTGGTGGACCAACGACAGGCCCTGTCAAATCTCCCTGTGCCAAAATACATGTGTCATCATCACCACTATCCGTGGCAGTGGCTTCAGGTTGCCTGCTGCTTTCGCCAAGCCCTACCTCAGCACCTGTGAGAGGAAGACAGGAAACACACGTTACGGTCTGCACATGCCCACATGCACATAGGCACACAGGCACACAGGAACACATGCACACAGGCACACAGGCAAACAGGAACACAGGAACACATGCACACAGGAACACAGGAACACTCATCACTACAGCAGATACACACACACAACAGAAATCCAAATCATACTCAATACTGGTTGAAGGTGGGTGACAGTATCACAAGGCAAACAGTCATGCACACGTGTCAGCATGCAGAATAAGTGTTGATCTAGTCCATGCAGTGTGAGTGTATACAGCCATAGTTAATGACAGTGTACATGGCTGTGCTGCATGTGTGTACATGTTCAGTGATTGCCTACACCCTGGAACACAATGTGTAGAAGGACATGACATTTCTGTGCAAGTATTATACGCCCTGCAATGACCTGTGCACCATCACACACAGGTATACATACCATGATTGCATGTGCTATCTGTGTGTCACATGGATTTCCATGTCTGATTGCAGTGTCTGTGTCTGTAGCAGATAATTATGGACACAGGTGTAGCACATGCATGCTATGTACACACACGGGATGAGTAGTGCATGTATACGTGATGGGATACCTATACTGGACATGGCCATTGTAACAGTATGGGGTGTAGCACCATTAGCCATCATCATCATGCATCATGTGGTCACTCAAGGCCACTAAAGTGTGCTAGACCACCGCCTAGCATGCTGTACCTGAACCGCAGTGTCGTGGCTAAGTTCACAATTACACAGCCATGTTGCACAAGGGTGTGTGAGGTGTCCAATAGGGACCATTGCCTAGCATGACTGTGTTATGTGTTGAGGAGTGTTGCACAGCCCCATGCTAGGCCCCTACCCCTCAAGTATAGTATGTGTGGTGTGTGGATGACATGTGAGATACTGAAGTGTGACCTGGCAGCGGGTGTCCGGTTACACTATGTGTAGCATGTTGAGGTGTACTGCGTATGACAAAAGTGTTATGTTGTGTACATGTGTGTCAACTATGCCTATCCAATGTGCAGTACAGTGTTGCCACATTTGTGTCTGATGCTCTGTCCATTGCATGTGATTGAGGCAGCTACTGACATTACTGAGATGTTTCACATCTCGCAGCAAACATGCACAGCATGCATTATGCATAGGTGTGTTATGTGTACATGTCCTACACCTCACCTATGACATGCACAGTTCAATACCAAGTTTAAAGTGTTAACACACTCACCAGCATGTAACGTCTGCCCTGCTGTCACACCAGAGGGACCTGCAAGAATATGACACAGTTTGTCAGTGGCCACAACTGTGGCATTGATACTGTGAGTGTGCTAAACTACAGTAGAACAACAGGCATAGGTGTACAGATACCAATCAAATTATCAGTATTGCACACAATAGGCAGCACAACTGCTAAACACAGTGCACATCTCACACATGCATAATCTAACAATCCAGGTAACAGTAGTCTACAGCTAGGGCATGTTACCTGCACTCTCCATGTCACTATGCTGGGTGGCTCCAGCCTCCATGACAACACATGTGTGATGTTGTTGTTTCTGTAGGCCAGGAGCCACCGCACTTAGCAGCAGTTCCTCCACTCTGGTGAGGGGGGGATGTATGGCCACCCCACCACCTGTAGCAAGCTGTTGTCTGTGGATATCAGATGCACACTGCTGGACATGTCTAATTAAATCACTGCAGTGATGGCGTATATGCACATATGTCTAGTTATACATGCCTATGTCATTTACCCAACAAACAAGTTCTTGCCACAGTGCAGTATGCTCCTGCTGGTGCTGGCTGGCCCTTGAAAACAGCAGGGTATAGTGCTGAACCAGGCTTTGGTGGATTTCTTGTTCCTCTGCAGCTGTGTAGCAGGGGTTCCTGTCATGAGCCATAAGCCTGGAAGACAAGTAAATGATATGTGTGAGCAAGTCATGTGGCACACTTAACATTATACAGTACAGATATCAGTTAACTGCCATATATAGCATCTGTTCGTCTGTCAGAGGATACACACATTCAATACCACATATCAGTGCTCAACCCACAACTGGCTGACAGTGCCTGCCACACTCCATATGACACACCAGTATACACCAGTACTTGGCTCACTGTTTGGGATCCAATGCACAACCTTGCCAGGGGGGTACATATCAAGCTAATGCATGCAGAAATATGTCATCCATTGCAATGAATGTGAAGTACAGTTACAGTATAACCAGTAAGCCACCCTAGTCGTTGATGACATACCCCTTCCTAACATATGTGCACAGTTGTTAATATAGCTGGCATACTGCTGTAACAGAGTATACATGTTTATAGGTACACACGTAAACCCTGCATCACACATGTGATTGCGGACATGGTACAGGCATCATTACACACACATCAGACATTCATACAACACACAAATGTATGCTAACACAGATGAGCATTTGCTATGTACCTTACAGTACTGTGTGCCCCTACTTATAGATACCTATGCCTGAGGAATGTAATCTGTTCAGACTACAGGAAACACACAAGACAGTGTTACTAGGGAATGTGAACATACACCATACTGTGTTGTTTAGGCCTACAGCTTCAGGTGGTACAACAGTTCAAATGTCGGCTGGATTCACCAGCAGTACCACTTACTGAGCATACATGTATTGCTTCAGCCAATGATGGGACACCACAGTCGTACACAAGGAACTACGTCACAACATATACCATCCTACTATGTCTGCATCCCAATAACTGATGCATCTTTCTCTGGCCTCACACTTAGGACACAAACGACCATGACAGAAACAACCTCACACTTAGCTATCACACCGTCACAGACCTTGCACACATTCACTGTCACACTCATTCCACCTCACATAGCAGGTATTGCACT